>NC_092176.1:46067603-46317603 GCF_045791955.1 Oncorhynchus clarkii lewisi | reverse complement strand
TATATACTGGATGTTAATAGTGGATGTTAATAGTCTATATACTGGATGTTAATAGTCTATATACTGGATGTTAATACTGGATGTAATAGTATATATAGTGGATGTTAATAGTCTATATATTGGCTGTTAATAGTCTATATACTGGATGTTAATACTGGATGTTAATAGTCTATATAGTGGATGTTAATAGTGGATGTTAATAGTCTATATAGTGGATGTTAATAGTCTATATAGTGGATGTTAATAGTGGATGTTAATAGTGGATGTTAATACTGGATGTTAATAGTCTATATACTGGATGTTAATACTGGATGTTAATAGTCTATATACTGGATGTTAATAGTCTATATAGTGGATGTTAACAGTCTATATAGTGGATGTTAATAGTGGATGTGAATTGTCTATATAGTGGATGTTAATAGTCTATATACTGGATGTTAATAGTGTATATACTGGATGTTAATACTGGATGTTAATAGTCGATATACTGGATGTTAATAGTCTATATACTGGATGTTAATTGTGGATGTTAATAGTCTATATAGTGGATGTTAATAGTCTATATACTGGATGTTAATAGTGGATGTTAATAGTGGATGTTAATAGTCTATATACTGGAAGTTAATAGTCTATATACTGGATGTTAATAGTCTATATACTGGATGTTAATAGTCTATATAGTGGATGTTAATAGTCTATATAGTGGATGTTAATAGTCTATATACTGGATGTTAATAGTGGATGTTAATAGTGTATGTTAATAGTCTATATACTGGATGTTAATAGTCTATATACTGGATGTTAATAGTCTATATACTGGATGTTAATACTGGATGTTAATAGTCTATATACTGGATGTTAATAGTCTATATACTGGAAGTTAATATTCTATATACTGGATGTTAATAGTCTATATAGTGGATGGTAATAGTCTATATACTGGAAGTTAATAGTCTATATACTGGATGTTAATAGTCTATATACTGGAAGTTAATATTCTATATACTGGATGTTAATAGTCTATATACTGGAAGTTAATAGTCTATATACTGGATGTTAATAGTCTATATAGTGGATGTTAATAGTCTATATTCTGGATGTTAATAGTGGATGTTAATAGTCTATATACTGGAAGTTAATAGTCTATATACTGGATGTTAATAGTGGATGTTAATAGTCTATATACTGGATGTTAATTGTCTATATACTGGATGTTAATAGTGGATGTTAATAGTCTATATAGTGGATGTTAATAGTCTATATACTGGATGTTAATAGTGGATGTTAATAGTCTATATACTGGAAGTTAATAGTCTATATACTGGATGTTAATAGTCTATATACTGGATGTTATTAGTCTATATACTGGATGTTAATACTGGATGTTAATAGTCTATATACTGGATGTTAATAGTCTATATACTGGAAGTTAATAGTCTATATACTGGATATTAATAGTGGATGTTAATAGTGGATGTTAATAGTCTATATACTGGAAGTTAATAGTCTATATACTGGATGTTAATAGTCTATATAGTGGATGTTAATAGTCTATATACTGGATGTTAATAGTCTATATAGTGGATGTTAATAGTCTATATACTGGATGTTAATAGTGGATGGTAATAGTCTATATACTGGATGTTAATAGTCTATATAGTGGATGTTAATAGTCTATATAGTGGATGTTAATAGTCTATATACTGGAAGTTAATAGTCTATATAGTCAATGTTATTAGTCTATATACTGGAAGTTAATAGTCTATATACTGGATGTTAATAGTGGATGTTAATAGTCTATATACTGGATGTTAATAGTCAATATACTGGATGTTAATAGTCTATATACTGGAAGTTAATAGTCTAAATACGGGATATTAATAGTGGATGTTAATAGTGGATGTTAATAGTCTATATAGTGGATGTTAATCGTCTATATACTGGATGTTAATAGTCTATGTACTGGATGTTAATAGTCAATATACTGGATGTTAATAGTGGATGGTAATAGTCTATATACTGGATGTTAATAGTGGATGTTAATAGTCATTATAGTGGATGTTAATAGTCTATATAGTGGATGTTAATAGTCTATATACTGGATGTTAATAGTGGATGGTAATAGTCTATATACTGGATGTTAATAGTCTATATAGTGGATGTTAATAGTCTATATAGTGGATGTTAATAGTCTATATACTGGAAGTTAATAGTCGATATAGTGGATATTAATAGTGGATGTTAATAGTGGATGTTAATAGTCTATATACTGGAAGTTAATAGTCTATATACTGGATGTTAATAGTCTATATAGTGGATGTTAATAGTCTATATACTGAATGTTAATAGTCTATATAGTGGATGTTAATAGTCTATATACTGGATGTTAATAGTGGATGGTAATAGTCTATATACTGGATGTTAATAGTCTATATAGTGGATGTTAATAGTCTATATAGTGGATGTTAATAGTCTATATACTGGAAGTTAATAGTCTATATAGTGAATGTTAATAGTCTATATACTGGAAGTTAATAGTCTATATACTGGATGTTAATAGTGGATGTTAATAGTCTATATACTGGATGTTAATAGTCAATATACTGGATGTTAATAGTCTATATACTGGAAGTTAATAGTCTATATACTGGATATTAATAGTGGATGTTAATAGTGGATGTTAATAGTCTATATAGTGGATGTTAATCGTCTATATACTGGATGTTAATAGTCTATGTACTGGATGTTAATAGTCAATATACTGGATGTTAATAGTGGATGGTAATAGTCTATATACTGGATGTTAATAGTGGATGTTAATAGTCTATATAGTGGATGTTAATAGTCTATATAGTGGATGTTAATAGTCTATATACTGGATGTTAATAGTGGATGGTAATAGTCTATATACTGGATGTTAATAGTCTATATAGTGGATGTTAATAGTCTATATAGTGGATGTTAATAGTCTATATACTGGAAGTTAATAGTCTATATAGTGGATGTTAATAGTCTATATACTGGAAGTTAATAGTCTATATACTGGATGTTAATAGTGGATGTTAATAGTCTATATACTGGATGTTAATAGTGGATGTTAATAGTCTATATACTGGACGTTAATAGTCTATATACTGGATGTTAATACTGGATGTGATAGTCTATATACTGGATGTTAATAGTCTATATAGTGGATGTTAATACTGGATGTTAATAGTCTATATACTGGATGTTAATAGTCTATATACTGGATGTTAATAGTCTATATACTGGATGTTAACAGTCTATATGGTGGATGTTAATACTGGATGTGATAGTCTATATACTGGATGTTAATAGTCTATATACTGGATGTTAATACTGGAAGTTAATAGTCTATATACTGGATGTTAATACTGGATCTTAATAGTCTATATACTGGATGTTAATAGTGGATGTTAATAGTCTATATAGTGGATGTTAATACTGGATGTTAATACTGGATGTTAATAGTCTATATACTGGATGTTAATAGTCTATATACTGGATGTTAATACTGGATGTTAATAGTCTATATACGGGATGTTAACAGTCTATATAGTGGATTTGAATCGTGGATGTTAATAGTCTATATAGTGGATGTTAATAGTCTATATACTGGATGTTAATACTAGATGCTAATAGTCTATGATATGATATACAGCAATGAGCTGATTCAGGAGGTGACCATTCCATCAATGTGTCCACATTATTTCAATGAAATGATGTTGACCCAACGTGGCCTAGATGTTGAATTGAAGTGTGCACCCAGTGGGTTGGTTTTACCAGAGCCTTTGTTTCATTCCTAAATGTGTTAAAAAAAATAAAAAATACCAAAACACCAAAATACAATTACAGAGAATATATAATGAAGGATTTATCTGATGATCTAATATTATAGCCAACGGATACCCAATTCATTAGGCTAATTAGACTATTCGTAATTAGAGAACCAATTATAGATGCTTGAATATAGAACATGCGATAGGTCCAATCGTCATGGTCTAATTGATGAATCCTATAATGTATCTATTAAATGATCATACTTTTTGAATAACGTAAAGAAGAAATGAAGCAGAGGGGACAGAGGTATGCTTCGCTCGGTCTCCTACCCTTCATCAAAAAGAACCCCAACGCCGTGTACTGAAATTAGTTTTACAGGGTCGCCTTTTATGGAGACCCAGACAAGTAGGGTTTTCTATAGCTTTGTATAACGATATGATAGAATAGACTAACAAAACACCACAGCTGTGTAACGCCACATCATATCCTCTCCTACACTCTGAATCCTGTACAAGACTACCACGGAGTGTTTCAGCACCAAGACAAAGGACAGCTCCTCTCTCCTTTCCTCTCTATCACATCGCGGCTCGATGGGAATGTCATGGAAGCAGTAGCAGTATAGCCGGTAGCAGTATAGCTGTAGTTACAGTAGTTTATGAGGCAGCAGTAGAGGTAGCAGTATAGCTGTAGTTACAGTAGTTTATGAGGCAGCAGTAGAGGCAGCAAGCAGTATAGCTGTAGTTACAGTAGCCTGTGACTCACCTCCAGGCAAAAGGAGAAAGGTGTAACTGTAAACAATCAACAGGAACCGCAGACGACCCATTCCAGAACCAGATCCCGACCCGTTCAGCCGCCGCATCGTGATGAACAGAACGTGTACTTCCGGAAGACAGAGCTGTATATTTGATATCACTGATATAGTCTTCCTGCTTCTTCTACATGTTCACATATTGCAATCCGGACCAGCTGTGCGCGCATGACGTCATTTGGACGGCAGGTCCACCGGAGCTCCGCCCCCCCCCCATCTACAGTGATTCGACATTGCTATCATTCCGACTGTTCATTGGAGGAACAAGCTGTCAGTCAGTCAATAGGCATGCAGAGGCACAATAAATTACATTCTGCATCCGAGGTGAAGGTTTGTCGTAAGGATGGTTGAAGTTATGAATAACCTAGAGTTGTCCAAGCTTTTTGGATAATCTTATTTTGTCTCACATATAAATTCAAGTTCAACCTTTGAATTGAAATTTTACATGAAAACCATTCATTTCAAGATTTTTTGAAAATAATATAGTTGTCATGAGATAAGTAAGTTAAATTGTCTTATGAGTGAATAGCGCCAACGTGTGGTGATGGGATTGAAATGTAACCTGTCACTGTTATGACTGACTCAACGTTAATGAAATGTCACCTGTCACTGTTATGACTCAACATTAATGAACTGTCACCTGTCACTGTTATAAATGATTCAATGTTAATTAATCAATCAAATGTATTTATAAATCCGTTTTTACATCAGCAGTTGTCACACAGTGCTTATACAGAAACTCAGCCTGAAACCCCAAACAGCAAGCAATGCAGATGTAGAAGCACAGTGGCTAGGAAAAACTTGAACCTTAGAAGGTCAAGCATGAAATGTGAAATGACACGACAAGGACACCTCATTAGGATATAGCTGCACACTCAACGTATTGTTGGGTAGAATATACACTACCGGTCTAAAGTTTTAGAACACAGACTCATTCAAGGGTCTTTTGTTATTTTTACTATTGTCTACATTGTAGAATAATAGTGAAGACATCAAAACTATGAAATAACACATATGGAATCATGTAGTAACCAAAAAAGTGTTAAACAAATCTAAATATAATTTATATTTTTCAAATAGCCACCCTTTGCCTTGTTGACAGCACACTCTTGGCATTCTCTCAACCAGCTTCACTTGGAATGCTTTTCCAACAGTCTTGAAGGAGTTCCCACATATGCTGAGCACTTGTTGGCTGCTTTTCCTTCACTCTGCGGTCCAACTCATCCCAAACCTTCTCATTTGGTTGAGGTTGGGGGATTGTGGAGGCCACGTCATCTGATGCAGCCCTTCATCACTTTCCTTCTTGGTCAAATAGCCCTTACACAGCCTGCAGGTGTGTTGGATCATTGTCCTGTTGAAAAACAATTGATTGTCCCACTAAACATAAACCAGATGGGATGGAGTATCGCTGCAGAATGCTGTGGTAGCCATGCTGGTTAAGTGTGACTTGAATTATAAATGAATTACAGACAGAGTCACCAGCAAAGCACCCCCACACCTCCTCCTCCATGCTTCATGGTGGGAACCACACATGCGGAGATCATCCCTTCACGCACACTGCGTCTCACAAAGACACAGCAGTTGGAACCAAAAATCTCAATTTTGGACTCAGACCATTTCCACCGGTCTCATGTCCATTGCTCGTGTTTCTTGGCTCAAACAAGTCTCTTCTTATTGGTGTCCTTTAGTAATGGATTCTTTGCAGCAATTCAACCATGAAGGCCTGATTCACAGTTTCCTCTGAACAATTGATGTTGAGATGTGACTGTTACTCGAACTCTATGAAGCATTTATTTGGGCTGCCATATCTGAGGCTGGTAACTCAACTAAACTTATCCTCTGCAGCAGATGTAACTCTGTGTCCTTCTTTCCTGTGGCGGTCCTCATGAGAGACAGTTTCATCACAGCGGTTGATGGTTTTTGCAACTGCAAGTGAAGAAATTTTCAAAGTTCTTGAAATGTTCAGTATTGACTGACCTTCATGTCTTAAAGTAATGATGAACTGTCGTTTCTCTTTGCCTATTTGAGCTGCTCTTGCCATAATATGGACTTGGTCTTTTACCAAATAGGGCTACCTTCTGTATACCACCACTATCTTCTGTATACCAACCCTATCTCCTGTATACCTCCCCTATCTCCTGTATACCAACCCCATCTCCTGTATACTACCCCTATCTCCTGTATACCAACCCTATCTCCTGTATATCAACCCTATCTCCTGTATATCAACCCTATCTCCTGTATATCAACCCTATCTCCTGTATACCTCCCCTATCTCCTGTATACCAACCCCATCTCCTGTATACTACCCCTATCTCCTGTATACCAACCCTATCTCCTGTATATCAACCCTATCTCCTGTATATCAACCCTATCTCCTGTATATCAACCCTATCTCCTGTATACCACCCCTATCTCCTGTATACCAACCCTATCTCCTGTATACCAACCCTATCTTCTGTATACCACCCCTATCTCCTGTATACCAACCCTATCTCCTGTATACCAACCCTATCTTCTGTATACCACCCCTATCTCCTGTATACCAACCCTATCTCCTGTATACCACCCCTATCTCCTGTATACCAACCCTATCTCCTGTATACCACCCCTATCTTCTGTATACCACCCCTATCTCCTGTATACCAACCCTATCTCCTGTATACCAACCCTATCTTCTGTATACCACCCCTATCTCCTGTATACCAACCCTATCTCCTGTATACCACCCCTATCTCCTGTATACCAACCCTATCTCCTGTATACCACCCCTATCTTCTGTATACTACCCCTATCTCCTGTATACCAACCCTATCTCCTGTATACCACCCCTATCTCCTGTATACCAACCCTATCTCCTGTATACCACCCCTATCTTCTGTATACCAACTCCATCTTGTCACAACACAACTGATTGGCTCAAATGCATTGATTGATTTGTTTAACACTTTTTTGGTTACTACATGATTCCATGTGTTAATTCATAGTTTTCTCTTCACTATTATTCTACAATGTAGAAAATACTAAAAATAAAGAAAAGCCTTGAATGAGTAGATGTTCTAAAAACCTTTTTTTAACAGGACAAATCTGAGAGGGCGACCCTGTGCCCCCTAACTTAACGGTGGCTGTAATAACATGTCTGATTATAATAACAGTCTGGTGTAACATGTCTGATTATAATAACAGTCTGGTGTAACATGTCTGATTATAATAACAGTCTGGTGTAACATGTCTGATTATAATAACAGTCTGGTGTAACAGGTCTGATTATAATAACAGTCTGGTGTAACATGTCTGATTATAATAACAGTCTGGTGTAACATGTCTGATTATAATAACAGTCTGGTGTAACATGTCTGGTTATAATAACAGTCTGGTGTAACATGTCTGATTATAATAACAGTCTGGTGTAACATGTCTGGTTAAAATAACAGTCTGGTGTAACATGTCTGATTATAATAACAGTCTGGTGTAACATGTCTGATTATAATAACAGTCTGGTGTAACATGTCTGATTATAATAACAGTCTGGTGTAACATGTCTGGTTATAATAACAGTCTGGTGTAACAGGTCTGATTATAATAACAGTCTGGTGTAACATGTCTGATTATAATAACAGTCTGGTGTAACATGTCTGATTATAATAACAGTCTGGTGTAACATGTCTGATTATAATAACAGCCTGGTGTAACAGGTCTGATTATAATAACAGTCTGGTGTAACATGTCTTATTGATTATAATAACAGTCTGGTGTAACATGTCTGATTATAATAACAGTCTGGTGTAACATGTCTGATTATAATAACAGTCTGGTGTAACATGTCTTATTGATTATAATAACAGTCTGGTGTAACATGTCTGATTATAATAACAGTCTGGTGTAACATGTCTTATTGATTATAATAACAGTCTGGTGTAACATGTCTGATTATAATAACAGTCTGGTGTAACATGTCTGATTATAATAACAGTCTGGTGTAACATGTCTGATTATAAAAACAGTCTGGTGTAACATGTCTGATTATAATAACAGTCTGGTGTAACATGTCTGATTATAATAACAGTCTGGTGTAACATGTCTGATTATAATAACAGTCTGGTGTAACATGTCAGATTATAATAACAGTCTGGTGTAACATGTCTGATTATAATAACAGTCTGGTGTAACATGTCTGATTATAATAACAGTCTGGTGTAACATGTCAGATTATAATAACAGTCTGGTGTAACATGTCTGATTATAATAACAGTCTGGTGTAACATGTCTGATTATAATAACAGTCTGGTGTAACATGTCTTATTGATTATAATAACAGTCTGGTGTAACATGTCTGATTATAATAACAGTCTGGTGTAACATGTCTTATTGATTATAATAACAGTCTGGTGTAACATGTCTGATTATAATAACAGTCTGGTGTAACATGTCTGATTATAATAACAGTCTGGTGTAACATGTCTGATTATAAAAACAGTCTGGTGTAACATGTCTGATTATAATAACAGTCTGGTGTAACATGTCTGATTATAATAACAGTCTGGTGTAACATGTCTGATTATAATAACAGTCTGGTGTAACATGTCAGATTATAATAACAGTCTGGTGTAACATGTCTGATTATAATAACAGTCTGGTGTAACATGTCTGATTATAATAACAGTCTGGTGTAACATGTCAGATTATAATAACAGTCTGGTGTAACATGTCTGATTATAATAACAGTCTGGTGTAACAGGTCTGATTATAATAACAGTCTGGTGTAACATGTCTTATTGATTATAATAACAGTCTGGTGTAACATGTCTGATTATAATAACAGTCTGGTGTAACATGTCTGATTATAATAACAGTCTGGTGTAACAGGTCTGATTATAATAACAGTCTGGTGTAACATGTCTGATTATAATAACAGTCTGGTGTAACAGGTCTGATTATAATAACAGTCTGGTGTAACAGGTTTGATTGATTATAATAACAGTCTGGTGTAACATAATAACAGTGCATCTCCAGGGTTGTGATTGGCTGTCATTTAATAACAGTGCATCTCCAGGGTTGTGATTGGTTGTCATTTAATAACAGTGCATCTCCAGGGGTGTGATTGGTTGTCATTTAATAACAGTGCATCTCCAGGGGTGTGATTGGTTGTCATTTAATAACAGTGCATCGCCAGGTGTGTGATTGGTTGTCATTTAATAACAGTGCATCTCCAGGTGTGTGATTGGTTGTCATTTAATAACAGTGCATCTACAGGGTTGTGATTGGTTGTCATTTAATAACAGTGCATCTCCAGGTGTGTGATTGGTTGTCATTTAATAACAGTGCATCTCCAGGTGTGTGATTGGTTGTCATTTAATAACAGTGCATCTCCAGGTGTGTGATTGGTTGTCATTTAATAACAGTGCATCTCCAGGGGTGTGATTGGTTGTCATTTAATAACAGTGCATCTCCAGGGGTGTGATTGGTTGTCATTTAATAACAGTGCATCTCCAGGGGTGTGATTGGTTGTCATTTAATAACAGTGCATCTCCAGGGGTGTGATTGGTTGTCATTTAATAACAGTGCATCTCCAGGGGTGTGATTGGTTGTCATTTAATAACAGTGCATCTCCAGGGGTGTGGCTCTTTGCGTGTCTTCAGTGTGTATCTCCACAGGCGAGGGCAGCCGTCTTTAAAGGCCCTGATGACATCACACGACACCACACAGTAACAGTGGACCTCTCTGAGGAGGCTGCAGGCTGCGGCCAGGGAGCGCAGGGCGGAGTCCAGCTCTGGAGACGAGGTGGTCTGCAGTATGATTGTCTCTAGGGCGTGGCTGTAGCTCTGGGTGACCAGGTGTGTCTGCTGGACCAGGTCAGTAAATGTGAGGAGTTCCAGGTGCTGCAGAGGAACGCTGGGCTGCAATACGGAGCTGAAATGATCCATGGGAAGAGTGTGGTCCAATATCAGGCTTACCTGGAATATAATACACATATTACTACAACTTACTACAACATATTACACATTAATACACATATTACTACAACATACTACAACATATTACACATTAATACACATAGTACTACAGCATTACACATTCATACACATATTACTACAACATACTACAACATATTACACATATTACTACAACATATTACAACATATTACACATATTACTACAACATATTATACATTAATACACATAGTACTACAACATATTATACATTAATACACATAGTACTACAACATATTACAATATATTACACATTAATACACATAGTACTACAACATATTACACATTAATACACATATTACTACAACATATTACAACATATTACACATATTACTACAACATATTATACATTAATACACATAGTACTACAACATATTATACATTAATACACATAGTACTACAACATATTACAATATATTACACATTAATACACATAGTACTACAACATATTACACATTAATACACATATTACTACAACTTACTACAACATATTACACATTAATACACATATTACTACAACATATTACAACATATTACACATTAATACACATATTACTACAACATACTACAACATATTACACATTAATACACATAGTACTACAACATATTATACATTAATACACATAGTACTACAACATATTACAATATATTACACATTAATACGCATAGTACTACAACATATTACACATTAATACACATATTACTACAACATACTACAACATATTACACATATTACTACAACATATTACAACATATTACACATTAATACACATAGTACTACAATATTACACATTAATACACATATTACTACAACATACTACAACATATTACACATATTACTACAACATATTACAACATATTACACATTAATACACATATTACTACGACATATTACACATTAATACACAGTACTACAACATACTACACATTAATACACATATTACTACAACATATTACACATTAATACACATATTACTACAACATATTACACATTAATACACATATTACTACAACATACTACAACATATTACACATTAATACACATATTACTACGACATATTACACATTAATACACAGTACTACAACATACTACACATTAATACACATATTACTACAACATATTACACATTAATACACATATTACTACAACATATTACAACATATTACACATTAATACACATATTACTACAACATATTACAACATATTACACATTAATACACATATTATTACAACATATTACACATTAATACACATATTACTACAACATATTACAACATATTACACATTAATACACATATTACTACAACATATTACACATTAATACACATATTACTACAACATATTACAACATATTACACATTAATACACACATTAATACACATATTACTACAACATATTACACATTAATACACATATTACTACAACATATTACAACATATTACACATTAATACACATATTACTACAACATATTACTACAACATATTACACAATACACATTACTACAACATTTTACACATTACACATATTACTACAACATATTACTACAACATATTACACATTAATACACATATTACTACAACATATTACACATTAATACACATATTACTACAACATATGACACATTAATACACATATTACTACAACATGTTACACATTAACATAACATTAATACATACACATTATTACAACATATTAGACATGAATACAACATTATTAGACATGAATACAACATTATTAGACATTAATACAACATATTAGACATTAATACAACATATTAGACATGAATACAACATATTAGACATTAATACAACATATTAGACATGAATACAACATATTAGACATTAATACAACATATTAGACATGAATACAACATATTAGACATTAATACAACATATTAGACATTAATACAACATTATTAGACATGAATACAACATTATTAGACATGAATACAACATTATTAGACATTAATACAACATATTAGACATTAATACAACATTATTAGACATTAATACAACATTATTAGACATGAATACAACATATTACACACATTAATACAACATATTAGACATTAATACAACATTATTAGACATTAATACAACATTATTACACATTAATACAACATATTAGACATTAATACAACATATTAGACATTAATACAACATTATTAGACATTAATACAACATTATTAGACATTAATACAACATTATTAGACATGAATACAACATAGTACACACATTAATAGAACATAACATACAGGGCTTTCAAATATATTTCAGACCCCTTGAATTTTTCCACATTTTGTTTGGTTACAGCCTTATTCTAAAATGATTCAATTGTTTTTTTCCCCCTCATCAACCTATACACAACACCCCATATTGACAAAGCAAAAAAGGTTTTAGATATTTTTGCAAATGTATAAAAAAATAAAAAAATAAAAGAAATATCACATTTACATAAGTATTCAGACCCTTTACTCAGTACTTTGTTGAAGCACCTTTGGCAGCGATTACAACCTTGAGTCTTCTTGGGTATGACGCTACAAGCTTGGCACACCTGTATTTTGGGAGTTTCTCCCATTCTTCTCTGCAGATCCTCTCAAGGTCTGTCAGGTTGGATGGAGAGCGTCGCTGCACAGCTATTTTCAGGTCCCAGTCCGGGCTCTGATTGGGCCACTCAAGGACATTCAGAGACTTGTCCCGAAGCCACTCCTGCGTTGTCTTGGCTGTGTGCTTAAAGTTGTTGTCCTGTTGGAAAGTGAACCTTTGCCCCAGTCTGAGGTCCTGAGCACTCTGGAGCAGGTCTTTCATCATGGATCTCTGTACTTTTCTCCATTCATCTTTCCCTCGATCCTGACTAGTCTCTCAGTCCCTGCTGCTGAAAAACATTACCCACAGCATGATGCTGCCACCACCATGCTTCACCGTAGGGATGGTGCTAGGTTTCCTCCAGACGTGACACTTGGCATTCAGGCCAAAGAGTTCAATCTTGGTTTCATCAAACCAGAGAATCTTGTTTCTCATGGTCTGAGAGTCTTTAGAGTCTTTTGGCAAACTCCAAGCGGGCTGTCATGCCTTTTACTGAGGAGTGGCTTCCGTCTGGCCACTCTACCATAAAGGCCTGATTGGTGGAGTGCTGCAGAGATGGTTGTCCTTCTGGAAGGTTCTCCCATCCCCACAGTGTCACGACTTCTGCCGAAGTTGGTCCCTCTCCTTGTTCGCCGGTCAACGTCACCGGCTTTCTAGTCACCACCGATCCATGTTTCATCTTATTCATACACACCTGGTTTCCATTCTATGAGTTAATGTTCCTTATTTAACCCTCGGGCTTCCCTCTGTTTTGTGCGTTATTGTTTGTTCTTTTGTGCTCTGGAAGATTGTGTTTTTTCCTTGTTGGAACATTACTGACTCCACATTTTTCCCATTTCCCATTTTTCCTCACACATAGGAGCTCCATCAGAGTGACCATCAGGTTCTTGTTCACCTCCCTGACCAAGGCCCTTCGCCCCCGATTGCTCAGTTTGGCCGGTCGGCCAGCTCTAGGAAGAGTCTTGGTGGTTCCAAACTTCTTCCATTTAAGAACGATGGGGGCCACTGTGTTCTTGGGTACCTTCAATGCTGCAGAAATGTCTACGTACCCTTCCCCAGATCTGTGCCTCGACACAATCCTGTCTTGGAGCTCTACAGACAATTCCTTCGACCTCATGGCTTGGTTTTTGCTCTGACATGCACTATCAACTGTGTATTGGTATTTTATTAGAATCCCCATTAGCTGTTGCAAAAGCAGCAGCTACTCTTCCTGGGGGTCCACACAGAACATGAAACATGTTTACGGAACATTATACAGAACATCAATAGACAAGAACAGCTCAAGCACAGAACTAAATAAAAAAATTTAAAGGCACAAGTAGCCTTTATAACAATACATAGACACAAACTATCTATGTCAGATTGGGGAGAGGCGATGTGCCGCGAGGCGATGTGCCGCGATGTGTATTATGTATTACATAATACACACATTAAATACACCATACTACACACATTATATACACCATACTACACACATTATATACACCATACTACACACATTATATACACCATACTACACACATTATATACACCATACTACACACATTATATACACCATACTACACACATTATATACACCATACTACACACATTAAATACACCATACTACACACATTATATACACCATACTACACACATTATATACACCATAATACACACATTATATACACCATACTACACACATTAAATACACCATACTACACACATTATATACACCATAATACACACATTATATACACCATACTACACACATTAAATACACCATACTACACACATTAAATACACCATACTACACACATTAAATACACCATACTACACACATTATATACACCATACTACACACATTATATACACCATAATACACACATTATATACACCATACTACACACATTAAATACACCATACTACACACATTATATACACCATAATACACACATTATATACACCATACTACACACATTAAATACACCATACTACACACATTAAATACACCATACTACACACATTAAATACACCATACTACACACATTATATACACCATACTACACACATTATATACACCATAATACACACATTATATACACCATACTACACACATTAAATACACCATACTACACACATTAAATACACCATACTACACACATTAAATACACCATACTACACACATTAAATACACCATACTACACACATTATATACACCATACTAATCAAATCAAATCAATTTTATTTATATAGCCCTTCGTACATCAGCTGATATCTCAAAGTGCTGTACAGAAACCCAGCCTAAAACCCCAAACAGCAAGCAATGCAGGTGTAGAAGCACGGTGGCTAGGAAAAACTCCCTAGAAAGGCCAAAACCTAGGAAGAAACCTAGAGAGGAACCAGGCTATGTGGGGTGGCCAGTCCTCTTCTGGCTATGCCGGGTGGAGATTATAACAAAACATGGTCAAGATGTTCAAATGTTCATAAATGACCAGCATGGTCGAATAATAATAAGGCAGAACAGTTGAAACTGGAGCAGCAGCATGGCCAGGTGGACTGGGGACAGCAAGGATACTACACACATTATATACACCATAATACACACATTATATACACCATACTACACACATTATATACACCATACTACACACATTATATACACCATAATACACACATTATATACACCATACTACACACATTATATACACCATACTACACACATTATATACACCATACTACACACATTATATACACCATACTACACACATTATATACACCATACTACACACATTATATACACCATACTACACACATTATATACACCATACTACACACATTAAATACACCATAATACACACATTATATACACCATACTACACACATTATATACACCATACTACAGTTCCCTCTGCATGGATTTGGACAGTGAAGCTAAAATGATAAATGCGGCTCCAGCATTATAGAGAGCAAATGTTTTCATATGAGGCAATATCACAGAATGTCACCTTTTATTTTCATAAATATGTTTTACTGTTTAGAAACTAAAACACTTTATGATCTAGTCCCCCCCCATTTGAAGAAGTCATTAAGTATTTGAATAAAAATCCAGAAGAACCATTTAGATTCTGGATAGCACGTTTTTTAAGTGTACAGTACATTACTCACCATTCACTTTCTATTGGGCAAAACATAATCCGAAATACAACCAAAACAAGCTGTAAATGCATCCAACGCGCGTGATAGGACTAAACTTTTGACTACTTTAATACACTATAAGAGAATTTTGTCCAAATACTTATGACACCTTCAAATGGGGGGACTAGATACGGTATATAAAGTACTTTCATTTCTAAATACCCTCAAATCAAAAGGTGACATTCATATGAATGTCTCTCAAATCCAAAATGCAATTTTCAGCTTCACTGTCCAAATCCATACAGAGTCTATAAAGAACCACTCCGTGGGTTTAGCACCAGACTCACCTGAAATATACTACACATTCTAATAGAATATAAAACACAACATATCATTAACATTAGACTTCATACATGGTGGTAAAACCACGGACAGACAGCATTCCAAAGGACCATCTTCATGGATTACCCTGGTCCAAGATCTGTTCATCTCTCCACTATAACCATCAGGAGTTGGCATCTCAGAAACCCTAGACCCACTCCAATGTGTATACCGCCCCAACAGATCCACAGCATTCCAAAGGACCATCTTCATGGATTACCCTGGTCCCAGATCTGTTCATCTCTCCACTATAACCATCAGGAGTTGGCATCTCAGAAACCCTAGACCCACTCCAATGTGTATACCGCCCCAACAGATCCACAGCATTCCAAAGGACCATCTTCATGGATTACCCTGGTCCCAGATCTGTTCATCTCTCCACTATAACCATCAGGAGTTGGCATCTCAGAAACCCTAGACCCACTCCAATGTGTATACCGCCCCAACAGATCCACAGCATTCCAAAGGACCATCTTCATGGATTACCCTGGTCCCAGATCTGTTCATCTCTCCACTATAACCATCAGGAGTTGGCATCTCAGAAACCCTAGACCCACTCCAATGTGCATACCGCCCCAAAAGATCCACAGATGATGCCATCTCTATTGCACTCCACACTGCCCTTTCCCACCTGGACAAAAGTAACACCTATGTGAGAATGCTATTCATTGACTACAGCTCAGCGTTCAACATCATAGTGCCCTCAAAGCTCATCAATAAGCTAAGGACCATGGGACTAAACACTCCCCTCTGCAACTGGATCCTGGACTTCCTGACGGGCCGCCCCCAGGTGGTAAGGGTAGGTAACAACACATCCGCCATGCTGATTCTCAAAACGGGGGTCCCTCAGGGGTGCGTGCTCAGTCCCCTCCTGTACACAACCAGGCAAGACTCCAACACCATCATTAAGTTTGCCGATGACACAACAGTGGTAGGCCTGATCACCGACAATGATGAGACAGACTATTTGCATTGCCCCCTCTCTTCTACACTGCTTCTACTCTCTGTTATTATCTATGCATAGTCACTTTAATAACTATAGCCCCCACATAGCCTCCACATAGACTCTGTACCGGTAACACCCTGTATATAGCCTCCACATTGACTCTGTACCGGTACCCCCTGTAAATAGCCTCCACATTGACTCTGTACCGGTACCCCCTGTATATAGCCTCCACATTGACTCTGTACCAGAACCCCCTGTATATAGCCTCCACATTGACTCTGTACCAGAACCCCCTGTATATAGCCTCCACATTGACTCTGTACCAATACCCCCTGTATATAGCCTCCACATTGACTCTGTACCGGTACCCCCTGTATATAGCCTCCACATTGACTCTGTACCGGTACCCCCTGTATATAGCCTCCACATTGACTCTGTACTATAACACCCTGTATTTCACCCCGCTATTGTTATTTACTGCTGCTCTTTAATGATTTGTTATTCTCTTATCTCTTACTTATTTTTAGTTATGGTATTTTCTTAAAACTGCATTGTTGGTTAAGGGCTTGTAATGAACCATTTCACTGTAAGGTCTAGCTGTTGTATTCAGCAACATGTGACAAATAAAATTAGATTTGTCACTCCACATTAACCATAGGAGTGGACATTGTCACTCCACCTTAACCATAGGAGTGGACAAGCCAGGCTACTATTGCCCTGCACGTTACATGTGTATTTATTTCCCAATAAATGATTGATTGAAATGATCGTTTGGAGTTTCCTCCTCAAGGCACCTTTAACTGACCTTTAACCCCGGGTGTCTGTGCTTCAGTCCAGCCCACACGCTGTCCTCCAGAGGGGGGATGTATTTGGCAAAGCGCTCGCAGTACAACTCCATGGCCAGGAGGGGGCAGCGTTGAGGCAACAGCAGCTCATCCACCACCTTCTGGGACAGGCTGGAGAAGAAGAATGAAGCTACAATTATTAACTTAGAATCAAGTTTGTCTCTTTTTCATTTCTGATGTGATCAACTGTTGACTTCAAGCATCCTTCATTAATTTACACACGAGGATAAGGCTGCATGCATCCCGAATGACCAAAAGTAGTGCACTATATAGGGAATAGGGCTCTGGTCTAAAGTAGTGCACTATATAGGGAATAGGGCTCTGGTCTAAAGTAGTGCACTATATAGGGAATAGGGCCCTGGTCTAAAGTAGTGCACTATATAGGGAATAGGGCTCTGGTCTAATGTAGTGCACTACATAGGGAAGAGGGCTCTGGTCTAAAGTAGTGCACTATATAGGGAATAGGGCACTGGTCTAAAGTAGTGCACTATATAGGGAATAGGGCTCTGGTCTAATGTAGTGCACTATATAGGGAATAGGGTTCTGGTCTAAAGCAGTGCACTATATAGGGAATAGGGCCCTGGTCTAAAGTAGTACACTAGATAGGGAATAGGGAGCCATTGGGGACACAGACCAGGAGTTGAGCACTGTGGTTCTCTCCATACCTGGTATAGAACAGCCCTAGTGTGTTGAACACTGTGGTTCTCTACATACCTAGTATAGAACAGCCCTAGTGTGTTGAGTACTGTGGTTCTCTCCATACCTGGTATAGAACAGCCCTAGTGTGTTGAGGACTGTGGTTCTCTCCATACCTGGTATAGAACAGCCCTAGTGTGTTGAGTACTGTGGTTCTCTCCATACCTGGTATAGAACAGCCCTAGTGTGTTGAACACTGTGGTTCTCTCCATACCTGGTATAGAACAGCCCTAGTGTGTTGAGAATTGGTTCTCTCCATACTTGGTATAGAACAGCCCTAGTGTGTTGAGGACTGTGGTTCTCTCCATACCTGGTATAGAACAGCCCTAGTGTGTTGAGGACTGTGGTTCTCTCCATACCTGGTATAGAACAGCCCTAGTGTGTTGAGGACTGTGGTTCTCTCCATACCTGGTATAGAACAGCCCTAGTGTGTTGAGGACTGTGGTTCTCTCCATACCTGGTATAGAACAGCCCTAGTGTGTTGAACACTGTGGTTCTCTCCATACCTGGTATAGAACAGCCCTAGTGTGTTGAGAACTGTGGTTCTCTCCATACCTGGTATAGAACAGCCCTAGTGTGTTGAGGACCGTGGTTCTCTCCATACCTGGTATAGAACAGCCCTAGTGTGTTGAGTACTGTGGTTCTCTCCATACCTGGTATAGAACAGCCCTAGTGTGTTGAACACTGTGGTTCTCTCCATACCTGGCATAGAACAGCCCTAGTGTGTTGAGGACTGTGGTTCTCTCCATACCTGGTATAGAACAGCCCTAGTGTGTTGAGCACTGTGGTTCTCTCCATACCTGGTATAGAACAGCCCTAGTGTGTTGAGAACCGTGGTTCTCATCATACCTGGTATAGAACAGCCCTAGTGTGTTGAGGACCGTGGTTCTCATCATACCTGGTATAGAACAGCCCTAGTGTGTTGAACACTGTGGTTCTCTCCATACCTGGTATAGAACAGCCCTAGTGTGTTGAACACTGTGGTTCTCTCCATACCTGGTATAGAACAGCCCGAGTGTGTTGAGGACTGTGGTTCTCTCCATACCTGGTATAGAACAGCCCTAGTGTGTTGAGGACTGTGGTTCTCGCCATACCTGGTATAGAACAGCCCTAGTGTGTTGAACACTGTGGTTCTCTCCATACCTGGTATAGAACAGCCCTAGTGTGTTGAACACTGTGGTTCTCTCCATACCTGGTATAGAACAGCCCTAGTGTGTTGAGGACTGTGGTTCTCTCCATACCTGGTATAGAACAGCCCTAGTGTGTTGAACACTGTGGTTCTCTCCATACCTGGTATAGAACAGCCCTAGTGTGTTGAGCACTGTGGTTCTCTCCATACCTGGTATAGAACAGCCCTAGTGTGTTGAACACTGTGGTTCTCTCCATACCTGGTATAGAACAGCCCTAGTGTGTTGAGCACTGTGGTTCTCTCCATACCTGGTATAGAACAGCCCTAGTGTGTTGAACACTGTGGTTCTCTCCATACCTGGTATAGAACAGCCCTAGTGTGTTGAGGACTGTGGTTCTCTCCATACCTGGTATAGAACAGCCCTAGTGTGTTGAGAAGTGGTTCTCTCCATACCTGGTATAGAACAGCCCTAGTGTGTTGAGGACTGTGGTTCTCTCCATACCTGGTATAGAACAGCCCTAGTGTGTTGAGGACTGTGGTTCTCTCCATACCTGGTATAGAACAGCCCTAGTGTGTTGAGGACTGTGGTTCTCTCCATACCTGGTATAGAACAGCCCTAGTGTGTTGAACACTGTGGTTCTCTCCATACCTGGTATAGAACAGCCCTAATGTGTTGAGGACTGTGGTTCTCTCCATACCTGGTATAGAACAGCCCTAGTGTGTTGAGGACTGTGGTTCTCTCCATACCTGGTATAGAACAGCTCTAGTGTGTTGAGAACTGTGGTTCTCTCCATACCTGGTATAGAACAGCCCTAGTGTGTTAAGGACTGTGGTTCTCTCCATACCTGGTATAGAACAGCCCTAGTGTGTTGAACACTGTGGTTCTCTCCATACCTGGTATAGAACAGCCCTAGTGTGTTGAGAAGTGGTTCTCTCCATACCTGGTATAGAACAGCCCTAGTGTGTTGAGAAGTGGACACAGTCCCAGTACCTCCACCACAGCCTCTGGCTCCACTTTACACACCAGTGTCTGATTGTTGACCAATAGACTCCTCAGGTTGGGGCTCTGCCGGGCCAAGACCCTCACCAGGGATTGGCTGAGGGTGAAGGGCACGCCCCTCAGGTCCAAGTGGGAGAGGAAGGCTCCTCCCACGTGTTCCGGAGCTGCAGTGAGAGCAGCCTCCAGCCCTTCCTCCAGGTCGCGACCTTCAGTCACAGTCACATTAGTGTCATTTAGCATAGTGGTTCTAAACTCAAGTCCTCAAGTACTCCCAAACAGTACTCGTTCTTGTTGTAAGCCCCAGACTTACTGTAGCCGATTTGAAATGGCTAGCTAGTTAACGGTGCGCTAGTAGAGTTCAATCAGTGACGCTCTGAGACCTTGAAGTGTTTGGTTTTCGTCTAGCGGTCTTAACCACTGCCTCGCTGCAGCATGGCGTCCAATATAGTTAGTCTGCATCTTATAAAATGTCTGTGTTCAGTTGCAGGTGCTTCTACCAACACCGGAGAACACTCAAAGATAATAAATCCATGTTTTGTATTGTGTGAGATATGGATCTTGCATGTGTGTAGACATCTATTTCTGCATGTGTCAGCACCACATAGAAAATGACTATTTCCTGCAAAGATGCTGGGAAATGCAAGATGTGCGACAGCTAAGATGGCGACGAACCTCCTTGTGTTTTACACATTTTGGATTTACTTTCTTTCTGAGTTCTCTGTGGTGTTTCAGAACCACCTACAACTGGACACAGACATTTTATAAGATAACTCTTTTCCAGAATCGAGAATCAAGAGAGTACTGCCAGGTTAGTTGAAGAATCAATGACTGCATTTTGTCAAACCCGTCTGGGGTGGAAAGGTAGGTCCTACTCTGTCCAGGGTGGAAAGGTAGACCTACTCTGTCTACGGTGGAAAGGTAGGGCCTACTCTGTCTGGGGTGGAAAGGTAGACCTACTCTGTCTACGGTGGAAAGGTAGGGCCTACTCTGTCTGGGGTGGAAAGGTAGGGCCTACTCTGTCTGGGGTGGAAAGGTAGGGCCTACTCTGTCTGGGGTGGAAAGGTAGACCTACTCTGTCTGGGGTGGAAAGGTAGACCTACTCTGTCTGGGGTGGAAAGGTAGGTCTACTCTTTCTGGGGTGGAAAGGTAGGCCTACTCTGTCTGGGGTGGAAAGGTAGACCTACTCTGTCTGGGGTGGAAAGGTAGGTCCTACTCTGTCTGGGGTGGAAAGGTAGACCTACTCTGTCTACGGTGGAAAGGTAGGCCCTACTCTGTCTGGGGTGGAAAGGTAGGCCTACTCTGTCTGGGGTGGAAAGGTAGACCTACTCTGTCTGGGGTGGAAAGGTAGGTCTACTCTGTCTGGGGTGGAAAGGTAGGTTCTACTCTGTCTGGGATGGAAAGGTAGACCTACTCTGTCTGGGGTGGAAAGGTAGGTCCTACTCTGTCTGGGGTGGAAAGGTAGGTCTACTCTGTCTAGGGTGGAAAGGTAGACCTACTCTGTCTGGGGTGGAAAGGTAGGTCTACTCTGTCTGGGGTGGAAAGGTAGGTCTACTCTGTCTGGGGTGGAAAGGTAGGACCTACTCTGTCTGGGGTGGAAAGGTAGGCCCTACTCTGTCTGGGGTGGAAAGGTAGGTCTACTCTGTCTGGGGTGGAAAGGTAGGTCTACTCTGTCTGGGATGGAAAGGTAGTGCTACTCTGTCTGGGGAGGAAAGGTAGGTCTACTCTGTGTGGGGTGGAAAGGTAGGTCCTACTCTGTCTGGGGTGGAAAGGTAGGTCTACTCTGTCTGGGGTGGAAAGGTAGGACCTACTCTGTCTGGGGTGGAAAGGTAGGCCCTACTCTGTCTGGGGTGGAAAGGTAGGTCCTACTCTGTCTGGGGTGGAAAGGTAGGTCCTACTCTGTCTGGGGTGGAAAGGTAGGCCCTACTCTGTCTGGGGTGGAAAGGTAGGCCCTACTCTGTCTGGGGTGGAAAGGTAGGCCCTACTCTGTCTGGGGTGGAAAGGTAGGCCCTACTCTGTCTGGGGTGGAAAGGTAGGTCCTACTCTGTCTGGGGTGGAAAGGTAGGTCTACTCTGTCTGGGGTGGAAAGGTAGGTCTACTCTGTCTGGGGTGGAAAGGTAGGGGGGTGGAAAGGTAGGCCTACTCTGTCTAGGGTGGAAAGGTAGGCCTACTCTGTCTGGGGTGGAAAGGTAGGTCCTACTCTGTCTGGGGTGGAAAGGTAGGACCTACTCTGTCTGGGGTGGAAAGGTAGACCTAACTTTTGAAAGTACCATGCTCAGATTCCTAATGTCTCAGATGTAATTATTGGCAAACAAGACACACTGATTTGTCATTGGAGAACTATGATAAGATGAACACATAGGCCTCTCTCGGTCCATTCTTAGCCTAGACTTTTGGTCATTTGTTTTGTATTAAGAAAGATTCTTCTAATATGACCAATTTAAAATGTAGAATTGTATGAAATGTTTATAAAAAGGCTATTTATTTTTTTATCATAGCTGCAAATAGATTCTATAAAGGAGATATTTCCACCCTCGTCTTCGGTGGTGAAACTTCCTACGTTGCCACGTCATGCTCATAGGACGAAGAACAGGCTCTAAACTGCAAGGTAGCCTAGTGGTCAGAGCGTTGGACTAGTAACCGGAAGGTTGCAAGTTCAAACCCCCGAGCTGACAAGGTACAAATCTGTTGTTCTGCCCCTGAACGGGCAGTTAACCCACTAGACCGTCATTGTAAATAAGAATTTGTTCTTAACTGACTTGCCTAGTTAAATAAGGGTAAAAATAAAAATCTCTCAAGCTCTGGTCTGTCCAGGAGGTGAAAGGTTAAACGGTAGACATGTTTTCTGCTATCCACTTTGTGTTTTAATTATTATTTTGGGGTTTAGCTTCAGGGAGGGTTTAGGGTTTAGCTTCAGGGAGGGTTTAGGGTTTAGCTTCAGGGAGGGTTTAGGTGAAATATATTTTTCTGAAGGCAGGGCCAATCTATTTCCATTTCAGAGAGGTCCGGTTTTCTCCATGTAACCCGTTCTCTAAATAACGTTCACTCACTAACGGCTTCTAATTGGTCGTCTCTTGTGCTTATCTTTATTTTCAAAAAAAAAAAGGTTAGGTGACGGAGAAATGCAAAACAACAACAAAAACAGAGAATCTGAAGATAGTTAAGTTAAAAATGAATGAAGACAAGGCCTCAAAGGGATTAACAAACTAAAGTGTAATTAAGTTAATTTAAAAAAAATGTAATTATGTTTGTATATTTATTGTTTGATGATATTAACTACAGTTAGAAAGTAGAGGAAATAACACGTTCACTAGTCTAATAGGGCACAGCATTGAAACAAGATGTCAACAGTGATTTTGAATAGGCACACAGCAGTAATGTGTGGGCATTGTGTGGGCATTGTGTGGGCATTGTGTGGGCATTGTGTGGGCATAGTGTGGGCATAGTGTAGGCATAGTGTAGGCATTGTGTAGGCATTGTGTGGGCATTAAGTAGTAGATACCCAAACGCTCAGTTACACAGTAGTCTTAAGGGAGAATTATGTGGTGTTCACCAGTAGTGAAACATCCCAACGTATTCCTCATTACTACTGAAATGACAACAGGTTTATTACACATCTCAATAGCAAACCAGGAGGTTTGTCAAGTAATGATGATTCAGTAGTATTGTTCCATGAGGGTCCCCTGGTGCCCAGGATGGGCCAAGGAAAGGGATGGAAGCAATACTGTTACATCTGATTCAACTAATCATCAAGGCCTTTGATGAGTTGAATCAGGCGAGTTAGTTTGGGGCGACAACAACAACAACGTGTGCTATCGGGAGGCACCTGAGGACCGGAGTTGAAACAAGGCGAGTTAGTTTGGGGCGACAACAACAACAACGTGTGCTATCGGGAGGCACCTGAGGACCGGAGTTGAAACAAGGCGAGTTAGTTTGGGGCGACAACAACAACAACGTGTGCTATCGGGAGGCACCTGAGGACCGGAGTTGAAACAAGGCGAGTTAGTTTGGGGCGACAACAACAACAACGTGTGCTATCGGGAGGCACCTGAGGACCGGAGTTGAAACAAGGCGAGTTAGTTTGGGGCGACAACAACAACAACGTGTGCTATCGGGAGGCACCTGAGGACCGGAGTTGAATCAGGCGAGTTAGTTTGGGGCGACAACAACAACAACGTGTGCTATCGGGAGGCACCTGAGGACCGGAGATGACAAACACTGATTTCAGAATCAGTCTAGAGCGACTGAGGCTGCGTTTAAGACAGGCAGCCCAGTTCTTTTGGTCTTTTGACCAATCACATCAGATTTATTTTTCATTCGATTTTTTTCAGAGCTGATCTGATTGGTGGTTGTTTACCTGAGTAGAAGAGAGGGACTCCTCCAGAACAGGACAGGGACAAGGTTCGCAGGGGACCGCTGGTGGCCAGGCGGAGGACGGACAGGGCAGCGCTGCGATTGGCTGGATCGCTCAGCGAACTGACGGTGATCTTCAGGTGACGGACCAATGGCAGGAGAGAGGAGAAATGCTGCAGAGCAGGGTCCTCCCGTTCCCCGGTCTCACACCTGCAGACGGAGAGAGTAGCAGGATCTATTGATGTGCGATATCAGATTCAGACTGCAGAGAGCAGAGGGCAGTCTGGTCTATTAGCTGGTTTAATACAGCAGTATTAGTTTGATGTGCGATATCAGATTCAGACTGCAGAGAGCAGAGGGCAGTCTGGTCTATTAGCTGGTTTAATACAGCAGTATTAGTTTGATGTGCGATATCAGATTCAGACTGCAGAGAGCAGAGGGCAGTCTGGTCTATTAGCTGGTTTAATACAGCAGTATTAGTTTGATGTGCGATATCAGATTCAGACTGCAGAGAGCAGAGGGCAGTCTGGTCTATTAGCTGGTTTAATACAGCAGTATTAGTTTGATGAAGCAACGTAGTATTTTAGTCCAAGTTTCTATTTTATTCATCTGGAATATTAAGAGTTATTATGGGATAATAAATTATAGCGATTGATCCATTCCCAATCGACATGATAGAAATTTCGTGTGTGTCAAAATAACTCTAAAATAATACTAAATAACTGTATCAGCTGTTGTCAAACTCCAGACAGCTTCTGTAGTCGCCGGACCAGCAGTCGCCAAGTCGCGTTCCTCAGCCCAGGCGTTGCTGACATCATGGAACATCGTACAACGCCTGGACAGGCATTTTTCCTGGTCAGCTGACCACATCACCTGTTATAGCAATCAGTCAATAGGTGAAAAGTGGTTGACGCATGCTAGTGATGCGTGGGTCAGCTGTTTATTCACCCACACCCGCCCACAACTGCTAATAACACATCTGCAACCGCCCGACTAGATGGAATATAGTGGAAATCTGAGGCACCAGACCCAAACCCGCTATTACAGAAGACCAGGAAAAATCAGGGATGTCAGAACCATGTTTTTAGACAGGTCTTTTAGACAGGCCTTTTAGACAGGCCTATTAGACAGGCCTTTTAGACAGGTCTTTTAGACAGGCCTATTAGACAGGTCTTTTAGACAGGCCTTTTAGACAGGCCTTTTAGACAGGTCTTTTTAGACAGGCCTATTAGACAGGCCTATTTAGACAGGCCTATTAGACAGGCCTATTAGACAGGCCTTTTAGACTGGCCTATTAGACAGGCCTATTAGACAGGCCTATTAGACAGGCCTATTTAGACAGGCCTATTAGACAGACCTATTTAGACAGGCCTATTAGACAGGCCTATTAGACAGGCCTATTAGACAGGCCTTTTAGACTGGCCTATTAGACAGGCCTATTAGACAGGCCTTTTAGACAGGCCTATTAGACAGGCCTATTAGACAGGCCTATTAGACAGGCCTTTTAGACAGGCCTTTTTAGACAGGCCTTTTAGACAGGCCTATTAGACAGGCCTATTAGACAGGCCTATTAGACAGGTCTTTTAGACAGGTCTTTTAGACAGGCCTATTAGACAGGTCTTTTAGACAGGCCTATTAGACAGGCCTATTAGACAGGCCTTTTAGACAGGTCTTTTAGACAGGCCTATTAGACAGGCCTATTAGACAGGCCTATTAGACAGGCCTTTTAGACAGGCCTATTAGACAGGCCTTTTTAGACAGGCCTATTAGACAGGCCTTTTTAGACAGGCCTATTAGACAGGCCTTTTTAGACAGGCCTATTAGACAGGTCTTTTAGACAGGCCTATTAGACAGGTCTTTTAGACAGGCCTATTAGACAGGTCTTTTAGACAGGCCTATTAGACAGGCCTATTAGACAGGCCTATTAGACAGGTCTTTTAGACAGGCCTTTGTTTCTGCTGATAATGTCCCACATATTGGCTACTTGTTAGTCAACTTGTCTATAATTAGATCCAGTGCATTCGGAAAGTATTCAGAGCCATTGACTTTTTCCACATTTTGTTACAGCCTTATTCTACAATGAATTAAATAAATAAAACAACTCAGTAATCTACACACAATACCCCATGATGACATCACAATACCCCATGATGACATCACAATACCCCATAATGACATCACAATACCCCATAATGACATCACAATACCCCATGATGACATCACAATACCCCATAATGACATCACAATACCCCATAATGACATCACAATACCCCATAATGACATCACAATACCCCATAATGACATCACAATACCCCATAATGACATCACAATACCCCATAATGACAAAGCAAAAACAGTTTTTTTGAAATTTGTGTAAATGTATAAAATTTTAAACAGAAATACCTTATTTACATAAGACTTGAAATTGAGCTCAGGTGCATCCTGTTTCCATTGATCATCCTTGAGATGTTTCTACAACTTGATTGTACTTGATACAACTTATGTGTCTCTGTGTTGTCTGATTAACACCTTTTGTCCAGTTTCTCTCCATTTCTAAACGATGCCAGTAGGTATATGCTCCATAAACCAGACTTTCTACATGATTTTTATGACATGATTTTGTTAAGTGCAAATCAAAACCCTGTATTCTGGCTAATTAAAAATATTTAGAAAGTTAAATAATTTGGTGTATGGAGGGTTGTAATTCTACCTAGTTTATTTACTGAGAACGATTGAAGAATACAGAGACAAAATCAGGTCAATGGAAATGAAAGGTGGAGGATTGCAGAGAAGTTGGGGTTGATGGTGGTTAAAGACAGGTTTGCAAGTAAAGCCACAATTAACTTTACCCAAAGTAGGCATTCATTATGCAATTTGCATAATTTTACTAGGGCTCCAATTGCAGG
Source organism: Oncorhynchus clarkii lewisi (assembly GCF_045791955.1). Classification (NCBI taxonomy): domain Eukaryota; kingdom Metazoa; phylum Chordata; class Actinopteri; order Salmoniformes; family Salmonidae; genus Oncorhynchus; species Oncorhynchus clarkii. The sequence continues at coordinate 46,289,046 of NC_092176.1, read as the reverse complement.
GTTCCCACACTCGCCTTCCCACAATCCCCTGGGCATTGATCCTGTTTGAAAACGAATGGGCGTAGAACTCTGGTGAAGTGGAGGAAACCCTGTGTGAATGAGGCGATGGGCAAAAGGCCGTTGCGCTCTGGAGGGATGCCGGCCTCCCGATTGATCATTGCTACTTGTGAGATTTTAGTTTCTATTCCATTTAACCTGAACAGTGCAGTTACCTTGACGTGCCATTTTCAGGTCCCCATCTTGTGATTGTCGAATTTGTATAGTGGCTCACTAAATCACAGCTAACATCCTCTTTTAATTGGCAGGTATTAGTTTTATTTATTTAACAAGGCAAGTCAGTTAAGAACAAATTCTTATTTACAATGACGGCCTACCGAGGAACAGTGGGTTAACTGCCTTGTTCAGAGGCAGAATGACAGATTTGTACCTTGTCAGCTCTGGGATTCGATCCAGCAACCTTTCGGTTATTAGTCCAACGCTCTAACCACTAGGCTACCTGCTGGTTACTAGTCCAACACTCTAACCACTAGGCTGCCTGCTGGTTACTAGTCCAACGCTCTAACCACTAGGCTACCTGCTGGTTACTAGTCCAACACTCTAACCACTAGGCTGCCTGCTGGTTACTAGTCCAACGCTCTAACCACTAGGCTACCTGCTGGTTACTAGTCCAACACTCTAACCACTAGGCTGCCTGCTGGTTACTAGTCCAACGCTCTAACCACTAGGCTGCCTGCTGGTTACTAGTCCAACGCTCTAACCACTAGGCTACCTGCTGGTTACTAGTCCAACACTCTAACCACTAGGCTGCCTGCTGGTTACTAGTCCAACGCTCTAACCACTAGGCTACCTGCTGGTTACTAGTCCAACACTCTAACCACTAGGCTGCCTGCTGGTTACTAGTCCAACGCTCTAACCACTAGGCTACCTGCTGGTTACTAGTCCAACACTCTAACCACTAGGCTGCCTGCTGGTTACTAGTCCAACGCTCTAACCACTAAGCTACCTGCTGGTTACTAGTCCAACACTCTAACCACTAGGTTACCTGCTGGTTACTAGTCCAACGCTCTAACCACTAGGCTACCTGCTGGTTACTAGTCCAACACTAACCACTAGGCTACCTGCCTCTAACCACTAGGCTACCTGCTGGTTACTACTCCAACACTAACCACTAGGCTACCTGCTGGTTACTAGTCCAACACTAACCACTAGTCTACCTGCTGGTTACTAGTCCAACACTAACCACTAGGCTACCTGCTGGTTACTAGTCCAACACTCTAACCACTAGGCTACCTGCTGGTTACTAGTCCAACGCTCTAACCACTAGGCTACCTGCTGGTTACTAGTCCAACGCTCTAACCACTAGGCTACCTGCTGGTTACTAGTCCAACACTAACCACTAGGCTACCTGCCTCTAACCACTAGGCTACCTGCTGGTTACTACTCCAACACTAACCACTAGGCTACCTGCTGGTTACTAGTCCAACACTAACCACTAGTCTACCTGCTGGTTACTAGTCCAACACTAACCACTAGGCTACCTGCTGGTTACTAGTCCAACACTCTAACCACTAGGCTACCTGCTGGTTACTAGTCCAACGCTCTAACCACTAGGCTACCTGCTGGTTACTAGTCCAACGCTCTAACCACTAGGCTACCTGTCGGTTACTAGTCCAACGCTCTAACCACTAGGCTACCTGTCTCTAACCACTAGGCTACCTGTCTCTAAACACTAGGCTACCTGCTGGTTACTAGTCCAACGCTCTAACCACTAAGCTACCTGCTGATTACTGGTCCAACGCTCTAACCACTAGGCTACCTGTCTCTAACCACTAGGCTACCTGCCTCTAACCACTAGGCTACCTGCCTCTAACCACTAGGCTACCTGCCTCTAACCACTAGGCTACCTGCCTCTAACCACTAGGCTACCTGCCTCTAACCACTAGGCTACCTGCCTCCCCTAAAGTATTATCATCAATCATGAAAATGATATATAATATATATATATATATATATATATATATATTACTTTGAATGTCACCACAAATGCATACTGATTTAGGAAAAGGAATTGCAAACATGATATTGATTTATCGTTAATTGCATTTCCAATTGAGCTAAATGATTCCATATGTTACCACCACTAAATCTTTCCCAAACAATGGGCTACTGTTCTGGTCCTCTATATAATTAGACTACTGTTCTGGTCCTCTATATAATTAGACTACTGTTCTGGTCCTCTATATAATTAGACTACTGTTCTGGTCCTCTCTTCTATAACAGACTACTGTTCTGGTCCTCTATATAATTAGACTACTGTTCTGATCCTCTATATAATTAGACTACTGTTCTGGTCCTCTCTTCTAGAACATTAGACTACTGTTATGGTCCTCTCTTCTATAACATTAGACTACTGTTCTGGTCCTCTATATAATTAGACTACTGTTCTGGTCCTCTCTTCTATAACATTAGACTACTGTTCTGGTCCTCTCTTCTAGAACATTAGACTACTGTTCTGGTCCTCTATATAATTAGACTACTGTTCTGGTCCTCTATAACATTAGACTACTGTTCTGGTCCTCTATATAATTAGACTACTGTTCTGGTCCTCTATATAATTAGACTACTGTTCTGGTCCTCTATATAATTAGACTACTGTTCTGGTCCTCTATATAATTAGACTACTGTTCTGGTCCTCTATATAATTAGACTACTGTTCTGGTCCTCTATAACATTAGACTACTGTTCTGGTCCTCTATAACATTAGACTACTGCTCTGGTCCTCTATAACATTAGACTACTGTTCTGGTCCTCTATAACATTAGACTACTGTTCTGGTCCTCTATAACATTAGACTACTGTTCTGGTCCTCTATAACATTAGACTACTGTTCTGGTCCTCTATAACATTAGACTACTGTTCTGGTCCTCTATAACATTAGACTACTGTTCTGGTCCTCTATATAATTAGACTACTGTTCTGGTCCTCTATATAATTAGACTAATGTTCTGGTCCTCTATAACATTAGACTACTGTTCTGGTCCTCTATAACATTAGACTACTGTTCTGGTCCTCTATAACATTAGACTACTGTTCTGGTCCTCTATAACATTAGACTACTGTTCTGGTCCTCTATATAATTAGACTACTGTTCTGGTCCTCTATATAATTAGACTACTGTTCTGGTCCTCTATAACATTAGACTACTGTTCTGGTCCTCTATAACATTAGACTACTGTTCTGGTCCTCTATAACATTAGACTACTGTTCTGGTCCTCTATATAATTAGACTACTGTTCTGGTCCTCTATATAATTAGACTACTGTTCTGGTCCTCTATAACATTAGACTACTGTTCTGGTCCTCTATAACATTAGACTACTGTTCTGGTCCTCTATATAATTAGACTACTGTTCTGGTCCTCTATATAATTAGACTACTGTTCTGGTCCTCTATAACATTAGACTACTGTTCTGGTCCTCTATAACATTAGACTACTGTTCTGGTCCTCTATATAATTAGACTACTGTTCTGGTCCTCTATATAATTAGACTACTGTTCTGGTCCTCTATAACATTAGACTACTGTTCTGGTCCTCTATATAATTAGACTACTGTTCTGGTCCTCTATATAATTAGACTACTGTTAAGGTCCTCTATATAATTAGACTACTGTTCTGGTCCTCTATATAATTAGACTACTGTTCTGGTCCTCTATAACATTAGACTACTGTTCTGGTCCTCTATAACATTAGACTACTGTTCTGGTCCTCTATAACATTAGACTACTGTTCTGGTCCTCTATATAATTAGACTACTGTTCTGGTCCTCTATATAATTAGACTACTGTTCTGGTCCTCTATAACATTAGACTACTGTTCTGGTCCTCTATAACATTAGACTACTGTTCTGGTCCTCTATATAATTAGACTACTGTTCTGGTCCTCTATATAATTAGACTACTGTTCTGGTCCTCTATAACATTAGACTACTGTTCTGGTCCTCTATAACATTAGACTACTGTTCTGGTCCTCTATATAATTAGACTACTGTTCTGGTCCTCTATATAATTAGACTACTGTTCTGGTCCTCTATAACATTAGACTACTGTTCTGGTCCTCTATATAATTAGACTACTGTTCTGGTCCTCTATATAATTAGACTACTGTTAAGGTCCTCTATATAATTAGACTACTGTTCTGGTCCTCTCTTCTATTTATTTTCAACTCTCCATTTCGCAGCATTTCTCTTATTGAATTAAACTACTATTTTTTCCTCAGTGAATCAACGTGAACTTATTCTGCCCAAGTTACCAAAACCATTTATCATTGTCGTGTATTTTGGCGTGTTACAGGCCCTGCGTGCAACGTGATCACTGACAAGTACAACTCTGAATCTCACCTTATTTCAGTGTACCGCCACACTCGCGGGTGGCTCATGGACTGCGACCACCTCGTACATACTGCCGACGCGCTTTCCCGTTCCTTTACCGACAGGTAGGAGAATATGTGGGCGAGGACCTCCTCGGGAAACTCCATTCCGCTGTCGACTCACCATAAATAGTACAGTAGGCTATTAACACAACAACAAGTTACATTGATATGTATTCGTTCTGTATAAGAACTGATCAATCCCATGTGTGTGTTCGGTAAGCAGGAAACGAGAGAACTTTTTAAAAACAGAGTCCGAACCAGCTGAACTTGTCCAATACGAATTCGTTCTCCGTCGCAAAAAAACGTTTCAACAATTCCCTTCGCTCTGGTCTTCACTAGATACCACAGCAGCCACATAGGCAGAAACACCATTTCTTTCTAAAGAAAATATACTCTTCAAATCTGGTTTTGTACCTAACCACACCGCAAAACGTAAATGAAGACAAAAAAAGCACATTTTTGTTTTCATTCATTGTTATGATTTGGCCAATTTAGACTTTGTGGCTGTGCTATCTAGTGGAAACTCTGCCGGAAACGTCACTTCCGGGTTGAGCTTCATAACGGTTTCCAGATAGCAAAAAATATCCCCGTTTGCAGTGGTGTAAAGTACTTTAGTGAAAATAACCCCCAAAAAACTACTTAAGTAGTATCTGTACTTTACTATTTATATTTTGAAAACTCTTACTTCACTACATTCCTAAAGAAAATGTACTTTTTACTCCATACATTTTCCCTGGCACCCAAGTACTTTTCCCTGGCACCCAAGTACTTGTTACATTTTGAATGCTTAGCAGGACAGGAAAATTGTCAAATTCTCACACTTATAACTTCCCTGGTCATCCCTACTGTCTCTGATCTGGAGGACTCACTAAACAGAGAACATCCCTGGTCATCCCTACTGCCTCTGATCTGGAGGACTCACTAAACACAAGAGAACATCTCTGGTCATCCCTACTGCCTCTGATCTGGAGGACTCACTAAACAGAACATCCCTGGTCATCCCTACTGCCTCTGATCTGGAGGACTCACTAAACAGAGAACATCCCTGGTCATCCCTACTGCCTCTGATCTGGAGGACTCACTAAACAGAGAACATCCCTGGTCATCCCTACTGCCTCTGATCTGGAGGACTCACTAAACAGAGAACATCCCTGGTCGTCCCTACTGCCTCTGATCTGGAGGACTCACTAAACAGAGAACATCCCTGGTCTTCCCTACTGCCTCTGATCTGGAGGACTCACTAAACAGAGAACATCCCTGGTCATCCCTACTGACTCTGATCTGGAGGACTCACTAAACAGAGAACATCCCTGGTCATCCCTACTGCCTCTGATCTGGAGGACTCACTAAACACATGCTGCGTTTGTAAATGTTGTCTGAGTGTTGCAGTGTGCCCCTGGCTATCTGTAAATAAATATATAAGGAATTTGAAACTATTTATACTTTTACTAAGTAGTATATTTTCTCAATTACATTTACTTTTGATACTTAAATATATAAATATATATATTTAAGTATGTAACCTTTATTTAACTAGGCAAGTCAGTTAAGAACCACTTGCACTGAGATGCAGTGCCTTAGACCGCTGCACCACTTGGGAGCCCAATATTTAAAACTTTTACTCAAGTAGAATTTTACTGGGTGACTTTTACTTGAGTAATTTTCTATTAAGGTATCTTAACTTTTACTCAACTATGACAATTGGGTACTTTTGCTACTCTTGCTAGCGGGCGCTACGTCCAGCGGGCGAGTGCAGTTTGCCATTCAAGACATGATTTGCATCTCTGGGTTCCTTTCTATCAATAAATGACGCTCCCTTAACCGCTTCACCCACTTGAAGAAAAGTGTTGATCACAACCGCCAGTAGGTGGCGGCACGTCTTAAACACCACAGAAGAAGCGGGGAAGCCTGAACAGGAAGTTCTTCGTAGTTTACCATCCTCCCTGGTCGTCACTAGTTACAACAGCTAAATGTCGCCTATTTCTACATGTTTTTCTTCTTAAAATTTGATTTGAAACATAACCCTAAGCGTAAACACACTCATAACCTTATATTAAGACTCCAACACTTAATTGTGTTTTCTTTGTATAATTTTTTACAACGTAACCCTTTTAGACGTTGTGGCTGTGGTAACTAACGTTAGTTGAAACCATCCTCCATCGACACCTCTGATGGGAGAAACACGCAGGGAAGAAAATAGCAGAAGGAGTGAGTAGAGAGGAGATGGTAGTGGATGTCCCAGTCTGCAGGGAATACCATGCACGATCATGGCATACTAATAGTAAAAGGTGGACTTTGTTGTGTTTATAGCGCAAGTGATATTGTGAAGTATGCGCTTGTTAAAGGAGTCTGTCAGATTGACCAGGAGTTTTATTTTTTTTAAATTTTTTATTTCACCTTTATTTAACCAGGTAGGCAAGTTGAGAACAAGTTCTCATTTACAACTGCGACCTGGCCAAGATAAAGCAAAGCAGTTCGACACATACAACGACACAGAGTTACACATGGAGTAAAACAAACATACAGTCAATAATACAGTATAAACAAGTCTATATACGATGTGAGTGGTCTTATTCTTGAGTCATTGTATTTCTGAACAACAGAGGAAGATTGCAGTGAGCCTCAAAAGAATCCAGACAACAGACGTTGTGTGTTTTGAACTTCGGAGTAGAGACACCCGTCAAAGGAGTCATCTCAGGTGACCACGGATGTTCAGGTTGAATCCCTGAAGAGAATTCCTGATGTGGTTGGTGTCCGGCGTCTGACCCGCTGGGTGACTGAAGGAAAATAAGAGTCTGTCGGTCCTGTTGTTGTTTCATTAAGAGCAAATACCTACACGTGAAGCTTGGTTACGTCAGATACTCTGTACGAGTTTGTGTCCCCAAACCACTGCAGTGTAAGAACTGTTAAGGATTTGGCCATGTTTCACGGACAGACAGACGGACAGAGTATATTGAAGAACGGTGTGTAGAAGGACGACGGTGTTGTAATTGTGGTGGTGGTGGGGGGGGGGGGGGGGGTGATGATCCCGAGTTCCTGGAGTGCCCTGTAAGGGTGAAGGAGATTGAGGTGGCAGAAGTCAGAACGACCACCCGATGTCTCAATGCTAACTGGGAGGTCCTTGTGACACGTTGAAATTCTTGAGTACATCTACAGTACATTACCATTTTCAATAAATGTCCAATGATCATTTAACATTTCACTGTTCTGTTTCAATCAAATAAAATGGAGGTTTACCAAACATTGGCCAGCATCAATGCAGGCTGTTTCAAATCATGTTACCAAGTGTTCTAAAAGCTCAACAATTAAAAGCTATTCATTTGGGGAGGGTATGGGAAAACAATGTTTCTGTAAATACATAATGAAACAAAAACACAGGTTTCCGTGTGCGGTCAGTTCTTTTAATTGGTGAACACCAGTGTTAATCCAAAATCCTAGAGAAAATAGAAGCAACATACAAAACCCAGAGTTGGTTAGATAGAGACTCCCAGTTCCCAGAAGAGGTGTGATACGAATCCTGATGTTTGACCATATCAGAAGTAGTAGAGAGGCACGGAGTGTGATCAGGAGGACACTTAGGATTCTGACTTGAGGTTCCATTACTTATCTCTTGACTTCTAACACAAGTCTCCTTATTGACACTGATTAATGATTGCAGATGACAGTTTAACAAAGATGACAGTTTAACAAAGATGACAGTTTAACAGCTTTTCCAGAACAAAACATTTTTCTATGGTCAGTCACCACACACTACTGGCAACGCTGCCTGGGGGTGTGCAATATACTGTTTCTACAAAATACATCATTGTCCCAAATGGCTCCCTATTCTAAAGTGCACTACATTTGACCAGGGCCCATGGGGTAGTAGTGCACTACATTTGACCAGGGCCCATGGGGTAGTAGTGCACTACATTTGACCAGGGACCATGGGGTAGTAGTGCACTATATAGGGAATAGGGTTCCATTTGGGAGGTCCAATACAGGATACAGTTCTTGTATCAGTACAGACTGGCTCCAGAGTCTGTCCTCTAGTGGGTCTGTGGATGTTTAGCCTGTCCTCTAGTGGGTCTGTGGATGTTTAGCCTGTCCTCTAGTGGGTCTGTGGATGTCTAGTCTGTCCTCTAGTGGGTCTGTGGATGTCTAGTCTGTCCTCTAGTGGGTCTGTGGATGTCTAGTCTGTCCTCTAGTGGGTCTGTGGATGTTCAGTCTGTCCTCTAGTGGGTCTGTGGATGTTCAGTCTGTCCTCTAGTGGGTCTGTGGATGTCTAGTCTGTCCTCTAGTGGGTCTGTGGATGTCTAGTCTGTCCTCTAGTGGGTCTGTGGATGTTTAGCCTGTCCTCTAGTGGGTCTGTGGATGTTTAGCCTGTCCTCTAGTGGGTCTGTGGATGTTCAGTCTGTCTGTGGATGTCTAGTCTGTCCTCTACTGGGTCTGTGGATGTCTAGTCTGTCCTCTAGTGGGTCTGTGGATGTCTAGTCTGTCCTCTAGTGGGCCCGTGGATGTCTAGTCTGTCCTCTAGTGGGTCTGTGGATGTTCAGTCTGTCCTCCAGTGGGCCCGTGGATGTCTAGTCTGTCCTCTAGTGGGTCTGTGGATGTTCAGTCTGTCCTCCAGTGGGCCCGTGGATGTCTAGTCTGTCCTCTACTGGGTCTGTGGATGTCTAGTCTGTCCTCTACTGGGTCTGTGGATGTCTAGTATGTCCTCTAGTGGGTCTGTGGATGTTCAGTCTGTCCTCCAGTGGGCCCGTGGATGTCTAGTCTGTCCTCTAGTGGGTCTGTGGATGTTCAGTCTGTCCTCCAGTGGGCCCGTGGATGTCTAGTCTGTCCTCCAGTGGGCCCGTGGATGTCTAGTCTGTCCTCTAGTGGGTCTGTGGATGTTCAGTCTGTCCTCTAGTGGGTCTGTGGATGTTCAGTCTGTCCTCCAGTGGGCCCGTGGATGTCTAGTCTGTCCTCTAGTGGGTCTGTGGATGTTCAGTCTGTCCTCCAGTGGGCCCGTGGATGTCTAGTCTGTCCTCTAGTGGGTCTGTGGATGTCTAGTCTGTCCTCCAGTGGGCCCGTGGATGTCTACATCCGGAACACTCCGAAGCGTGTCCTCTGTGTCGGGGCATTGAGTGTAGCACTGAGACTCATTCCCAGAACCAGACGGGTGTCAGCCGGGTCGATGATACCGTCATCCCACAGCCTATCAGACGGGCAGAACAACAGGGAAGATAAAACAAGGTAAAACTCACAATAGATACTTTTATTTATTTTAATTTTCTTTTGTATTTTATATTTTTTTAACTGCACTGTTGGTTCAGGGCTTGTAGTCAGCATTTCACTGTAAGGTCTACTACACCTGTTGTAGTCAGCATTTCACTGTGAGGTCTACTACACCTGTTGTAGTCAGCATTTCACTGTGAGGTCTACTACACCTGTTGTATTCAGCATTTCACTGTGAGGTCTACTACACCTGTTGTAGTCAGCATTTCACTGTAAGGTCTACTACACCTGTTGTAGTCAGCATTTCACTGTAAGGTCTACTACACCTGTTGTATTCAGCATTTCACTGTAAGGTCTACTACACCTGTTGTATTCAGCATTTCACTGTAAGGTCTCCCTGTTGTAGTCAGCATTTCACTGTAAGGTCTACTACACCTGTTGTAGTCAGCATTTCACTGTAAGGTCTACTACACCTGTTGTATTCAGCATTTCACTGTGAGGTCTACTACACCTGTTGTATTCAGCATTTCACTGTAAGGTCTACTACACCTGTTGTATTCAGCATTTCACTGTAAGGTCTACTACACCTGTTGTATTCAGCATTTCACTGTGAGGTCTACTACACCTGTTGTATTCAGCATTTCACTGTGAGGTCTACTACACCTGTTGTATTCAGCATTTCACTGTAAGGTCTACTACACCTGTTGTATTCAGCATTTCACTGTGAGGTCTACTACACCTGTTGTATTCAGCATTTCACTGTGAGGTCTACTACACCTGTTGTATTCAGCATTTCACTGTGAGGTCTACTACACCTGTTGTATTCAGCATTTCACTGTGAGGTCTACTACACCTGTTGTATTCAGCATTTCACTGTGAGGTCTACTACACCTGTTGTATTCAGCATTTCACTGTAAGGTCTACTACACCTGTTGTATTCAGCATTTCACTGTAAGGTCTACTACACCTGTTGTATTCAGCATTTCACTGTAAGGTCTACTACACCTGTTGTATTCAGCATTTCACTGTAAGGTCTACTACACCTGTTGTATTCAGCATTTCACTGTAAGGTCTACTACACCTGTTGTAGTCAGCATTTCACTGTAAGGTCTACTACACCTGTTGTATTCAGCATTTCACTGTGAGGTCTACTACACCTGTTGTATTCAGCATTTCACTGTAAGGTCTACTACACCTGTTGTATTCAGCATTTCACTGTAAGGTCTACTACACCTGTTGTATTCAGCATTTCACTGTGAGGTCTACTACACCTGTTGTATTCAGCATTTCACTGTGAGGTCTACTACACCTGTTGTATTCAGCATTTCACTGTAAGGTCTACTACACCTGTTGTATTCAGCATTTCACTGTGAGGTCTACTACACCTGTTGTATTCAGCATTTCACTGTGAGGTCTACTACACCTGTTGTATTCAGCATTTCACTGTGAGGTCTACTACACCTATTGTATTCAGCATTTCACTGTGAGGTCTACTACACCTGTTGTATTCAGCATTTCACTGTAAGGTCTACTACACCTGTTGTATTCAGCATTTCACTGTAAGGTCTACTACACCTGTTGTATTCAGCATTTCACTGTGAGGTCTACTACATCTGTTGTAGTCAGCATTTCACTGTAAGGTCTACTACACCTGTTGTATTCAGCATTTCACTGTGAGGTCTACTACACCTGTTGTATTCAGCATTTCACTGTAAGGTCTACTACACCTGTTGTATTCAGCATTTCACTGTGAGGTCTACTACACCTGTTGTATTCAGCATTTCACTGTGAGGTCTACTACACCTGTTGTATTCAGCATTTCACTGTGAGGTCTACTACACCTATTGTATTCAGCATTTCACTGTGAGGTCTACTACACCTGTTGTATTCAGCATTTCACTGTGAGGTCTACTACACCTGTTGTATTCAGCATTTCACTGTAAGGTCTACTACACCTGTTGTATTCAGCATTTCACTGTAAGGTCTACTACACCTGTTGTATTCAGCATTTCACTGTAAGGTCTACTACACCTGTTGTATTCAGCATTTCACTGTGAGGTCTACTACATCTGTTGTAGTCAGCATTTCACTGTAAGGTCTACTACACCTGTTGTATTCAGCATTTCACTGTGAGGTCTACTACACCTGTTGTATTCAGCATTTCACTGTAAGGTCTACTACACCTGTTGTATTCAGCATTTCACTGTGAGGTCTACTACACCTGTTGTATTCAGCATTTCACTGTGAGGTCTACTACACCTGTTGTATTCAGCATTTCACTGTAAGGTCTACTACACCTGTTGTAGTCAGCATTTCACTGTGAGGTCTCCCTGTTGTATTCAGCATTTCACTGTAAGGTCTCCCTGTTGTATTCAGCATTTCACTGTAAGGTCTACCTGTTGTATTCAGCATTTCACTGTAAGGTCTACTACACCTGTTGTATTCAGCATTTCACTGTAAGGTCTACTACACCTGTTGTATTCAGCATTTCACTGTAAGATCTACTACACCTGTTGTATTCAGCATTTCACTGTAAGGTCTACTACACCTGTTGTATTCAGCATTTCACTGTAAGGTCTCCCTGTTGTATTCAGCATTTCACTGTAAGGTCTCCCTGTTGTATTCAGCATTTCACTGTAAGGTCTACTACACCTGTTGTATTCAGCATTTCACTGTAAGGTCTCCCTGTTGTATTCAGCATTTCACTGTAAGGTCTACTACACCTGTTGTATTCAGCATTTCACTGTCAGGTCTACTACACCTGTTGTATTCAGCATTTCACTGTAAGGTCTCCCTGTTGTATTCAGCATTTCACTGTAAGGTCTCCCTGTTGTATTCAGCATTTCACTGTAAGGTGTGACCTGTTGTATTCAGCATTTCACTGTAAGGTCTACCTGTTGTATTCAGCATTTCACTGTAAGGTCTCCCTGTTGTATTCAGCATTTCACTGTAAGGTCTACTACACCTGTTGTATTCAGCATTTCACTGTCAGGTCTACTACACCTGTTGTATTCAGCATTTCACTGTAAGGTCTACTACACCTGTTGTATTCAGCATTTCACTGTCAGGTCTACTACACCTGTTGTATTCAGCATTTCACTGTGAGGTCTACTACACCTGTTGTATTCAGCATTTCACTGTGAGGTCTACTACACCTGTTGTATTCAGCATTTCACTGTGAGGTCTACTACACCTGTTGTATTCAGCATTTCACTGTGAGGTCTACTACACCTGTTGTATTCAGCATTTCACTGTAAGGTCTCCCTGTTGTATTCAGCATTTCACTGTAAGGTCTCCCTGTTGTATTCAGCATTTCACTGTAAGGTCTCCCTGTTGTATTCAGCATTTCCCTGTGAGGTCTACTACACCTGTTGTATTCAGCATTTCACTGTGAGGTCTACTACACCTGTTGTATTCAGCATTTCACTGTAAGGTCTACTACACCTGTTGTATTCAGCATTTCACTGTAAGGTCTACTACACCTGTTGTATTCAGCATTTCACTGTGAGGTCTACTACACCTGTTGTATTCAGCATTTCACTGTAAGGTCTCCCTGTTATATTCAGCATTTCACTGTAAGGTCTCCCTGTTGTATTCAGCATTTCACTGTAAGGTCTACTACACCTGTTGTATTCAGCATTTCACTGTAAGGTCTACTACACCTGTTGTATTCAGCATTTCACTGTAAGGTCTCCCTGTTGTATTCAGCATTTCACTGTAAGGTCTACCTGTTGTATTCAGCATTTCACTGTAAGGTCTACCACACCTGTTGTATTCAGCATTTCACTGTGAGGTCTACTACACCTGTTGTATTCAGCATTTCACTGTAAGGTCTACTACACCTGTTGTATTCAGCATTTCACTGTCAGGTCTACTACACCTGTTGTATTCAGCATTTCACTGTGAGGTCTACTACACCTGTTGTATTCAGCATTTCACTGTAAGGTCTACTACACCTGTTGTATTCAGCATTTCACTGTAAGATCTACTACACCTGTTGTATTTAGCATTTCACTGTAAGGTCTACTACACCTGTTGTATTCAGCATTTCACTGTAAGGTCTCCCTGTTGTATTCAGCATTTCACTGTAAGGTCTCCCTGTTGTATTCAGCATTTCACTGTAAGGTCTCCCTGTTGTATTCAGCATTTCACTGTAAGGTCTCCCTGTTGTATTCAGCATTTCACTGTGAGGTCTACTACACCTGTTGTATTCAGCATTTCACTGTAAGGTCTCCCTGTTGTATTCAGCATTTCACTGTAAGGTGTGACCTGTTGTATTCAGCATTTCACTGTAAGGTCTACCTGTTGTATTCAGCATTTCACTGTAAGGTCTCCCTGTTGTATTCAGCATTTCACTGTCAGGTCTACTACACCTGTTGTATTCAGCATTTCACTGTAAGGTCTACTACACCTGTTGTATTCAGCATTTCACTGTAAGGTCTACTACACCTGTTGTATTCAGCATTTCACTGTCAGGTCTACTACACCTGTTGTATTCAGCATTTCACTGTGAGGTCTACTACACCTGTTGTATTCAGCATTTCACTGTGAGGTCTACTACACCTGTTGTATTCAGCATTTCACTGTAAGGTCTCCCTGTTGTATTCAGCATTTCACTGTAAGGTCTCCCTGTTGTATTCAGCATTTCACTGTAAGGTCTCCCTGTTGTATTCAGCATTTCACTGTAAGGTCTACTACACCTGTTGTATTCAGCATTTCACTGTGAGGTCTACTCCACCTGTTGTATTCAGCATTTCACTGTAAGGTCTACTACACCTGTTGTATTCAGCATTTCCCTGTGAGGTCTACTACACCTGTTGTATTCAGCATTTCACTGTAAGGTCTCCCTGTTGTATTCAGCATTTCACTGTAAGGTCTCCCTGTTGTATTCAGCATTTCACTGTAAGGTCTCCCTGTTGTATTCAGCATTTCACTGTAAGGTCTACTACACCTGTTGTATTCAGCATTTCACTGTGAGGTCTACTACACCTGTTGTATTCAGCATTTCACTGTAAGGTCTCCCTGTTGTATTCAGCATTTCACTGTAAGGTCTACTCCACCTGTTGTATTCAGCATTTCACTGTAAGGTCTACTACACCTGTTGTATTCAGCATTTCACTGTAAGGTCTCCCTGTTGTATTCAGCATTTCACTGTGAGGTCTCCCTGTTGTATTCAGCATTTCACTCTAAGGTCTACTACACCTGTTGTATTCAGCATTTCACTGTGAGGTCTACTACACCTGTTGTATTCAGCATTTCACTGTGAGGTCTACTACACCTGTTGTATTCAGCATTTCACTGTGAGGTCTACTACACCTGTTGTATTCAGCATTTCACTGTGAGGTCTACTACACCTGTTGTATTCAGCATTTCACTGTAAGGTCTACTACACCTGTTGTATTCAGCATTTCACTGTAAGGTCTACTACACCTGTTGTATTCAGCATTTCACTGTGAGGTCTACTACACCTGTTGTATTCAGCATTTCACTGTGAGGTCTACTACACCTGTTGTATTCAGCATTTCACTGTAAGGTCTACTACACCTGTTGTATTCAGCATTTCACTGTAAGGTCTACTACACCTATTGTATTCAGCATTTCACTGTAAGGTCTACTACACCTGTTGTATTCAGCATTTCACTGTAAGGTCTACTACACCTGTTGTATTCAGCATTTCACTGTAAGGTCTCCCGGTTGTATTCAGCATTTCACTGTAAGGTCTCCCTGTTGTATTCAGCATTTCACTGTGAGGTCTACTACACCTGTTGTATTCAGCATTTCACTGTGAGGTCTACTACACCTGTTGTATTCAGCATTTCACTGTAAGGTCTACTACACCTGTTGTATTCAGCATTTCACTGTAAGGTCTCCCTGTTGTATTCAGCATTTCACTGTGAGGTCTACTACACCTGTTGTATTCAGCATTTCACTGTAAGGTCTACTACACCTGTTGTATTCAGCATTTCACTGTGAGGTCTACTACATCTGTTGTATTCAGCATTTCACTGTAAGGTCTCCCTGTTGTATTCAGCATTTCACTGTAAGGTCTACCTGTTGTATTCAGCATTTCACTGTAAGGTCTCCCTGTTGTATTCAGCATTTCACTGTAAGGTCTACCTGTTGTATTCAGCATTTCACTGTAAGGTCTCCCTGTTGTATTCAGCATTTCACTGTGAGGTCTACTACACCTGTTGTATTCAGCATTTCACTGTAAGGTCTACTACACCTGTTGTATTCAGCATTTCACTGTAAGGTCTACTATACCTGTTGTATTCAGCATTTCACTGTAAGGTCTCCCTGTTGTTTTCAGCATTTCACTGTAAGGTCTACTACACCTGTTGTATTCAGCATTTCACTGTAAGGTCTACTACACCTGTTGTATTCAGCATTTCACTGTAAGGTCTACTACACCTGTTGTATTCAGCATTTCACTGTCAGGTCTACTACACCTGTTGAATTCAGCATTTCACTGTAAAGTCTACTACACCTGTTGTATTCAGCATTTCACTATAAGGTCTACTACACCTGTTGTATTCAGCATTTCACTGTAAGGTCTACTACACCTGTTGTATTCAGCATTTCACTGTAAGGTCTACCTGTTGTATTCAGCATTTCACTGTAAGGTCTCCCTGTTGTATTCAGCATTTCACTGTAAGGTCTACTACACCTGTTGTATTCAGCATTTCACTGTAAGGTCTACTACACCTGTTGTATTCAGCATTTCACTGTGAGGTCTACTACACCTGTTGTATTCAGCATTTCACTGTGAGGTCTACTACACCTGTTGTATTCAGCATTTCACTGTAAGTTCTACTACACCTGTTGTATTCAGCATTTCACTGTAAGGTCTCCCTGTTGTATTCAGCATTTCACTGTGAGGTCTACTACACCTGTTGTATTCAGCATTTCACTGTAAGGTCTCCCTGTTGTATTCAGCATTTCACTGTAAGGTCTACTACACCTGTTGTATTCAGCATTTCACTGTAAGGTCTACTACACCTGTTGTATTCAGCATTTCACTGTAAGGTCTACTACACCTGTTGTTTTCAGCATTTCACTGTAAGGTCCACTACACCTGTTGTATTCAGCATTTCACTGTAAGGTCTACTACACCTGTTGTATTCAGCATTTCACTGTAAGGTCTACTACACCTGTTGTATTCAGCATTTCACTGTAAGGTCTACTACACCTGTTGTATTCAGCATTTCACTGTAAGGTCTACTACACCTGTTGTATTCAGCATTTCACTGTGAGGTCTACTACACCTGTTGTATTCAGCATTTCACTGTGAGGTCTACCTGTTGTATTCAGCATTTCACTGTAAGGTCTACTACACCTGTTGTATTCAGCATTTCACTGTAAGGTCTACTACACCTGTTGTATTCAGCATTTCACTGTGAGGTCTACTACACCTGTTGTATTCAGCATTTCACTGTAAGGTCTACTACACCTGTTGTATTCAGCATTTCACTGTAAGGTCTACTACACCTGTTGTAGTCAGCATTTCACTGTAAGGTCTACTACACCTGTTGTATTCAGCATTTCACTGTGAGGTCTACTACACCTGTTGTATTCAGCATTTCACTGTAAGGTCTACTACACCTGTTGCATTCAGCATTTCACTGTAAGGTCTACTACACCTGTTGTTTTCAGCATTTCACTGTAAGGTCTACTACACCTGTTGTATTCAGCATTTCACTGTAAGGTCTCCCTGTTGTATTCAGCATTTCACTGTGAGGTCTACTACACCTGTTGTATTCAGCATTTCACTGTAAGGTCTCCCTGTTGTATTCAGCATTTCACTGTAAGGTCTACTACACCTGTTGTATTCAGCATTTCACTGTAAGGTCTACTACACCTGTTGTATTCAGCATTTCACTGTGAGGTCTACTACACCTGTTGTATTCAGCATTTCACTGTGAGGTCTACTACACCTGTTGTATTCAGCATTTCACTGTAAGGTCTACTACACCTGTTGTATTCAGCATTTCACTGTAAGGTCTCCCTGTTGTATTCAGCATTTCACTGTGAGGTCTACTACACCTGTTGTATTCAGCATTTCACTGTAAGGTCTCCCTGTTGTATTCAGCATTTCACTGTAAGGTCTACTAGACCTGTTGTATTCAGCATTTCACTGTGAGGTCTACTACACCTGTTGTATTCAGCATTTCACTGTAAGGTCTACTACACCTGTTGTATTCAGCATTTCACTGTGAGGTCTACTACACCTGTTGTATTCAGCATTTCACTGTGAGGTCTCCCTGTTGTATTCGGCATTTCACTGTAAGGTCTCCCTGTTGTATTCAGCATTTCACTGTGAGGTCTACCTGTTGTATTCAGCATTTCACTGTAAGGTCTACTACACCTGTTGTATTCAGCATTTCACTGTGAGGTCTACTACACCTGTTGTATTCAGCATTTCACTGTGAGGTCTACTACACCTGTTGTATTCAGCATTTCACTGTAAGGTCTACTACACCTGTTGTATTCAGCATTTCACTGTAAGGTCTACTACACCTGTTGTATTCAGCATTTCACTGTAAGGTCTACTACACCTGTTGTATTCAGCATTTCACTGTGAGGTCTACTACACCTGTTGTATTCAGCATTTCACTGTGAGGTCTACTACACCTGTTGTATTCAGCATTTCACTGTAAGGTCTACTACACCTGTTGTATTCAGCATTTCACTGTAAGGTCTACCTGTTGTATTCAGCATTTCACTGTAAGGTCTCCCTGTTGTATTCAGCATTTCACTGTAAGGTCTACTACACCTGTTGTATTCAGCATTTCACTGTGAGGTCTACTACACCTGTTGTATTCAGCATTTCACTGTGAGGTCTACCTGTTGTATTCAGCATTTCACTGTAAGGTCTACTACACCTGTTGTATTCAGCATTTCACTGTGAGGTCTACCTGTTGTATTCAGCATTTCACTGTAAGGTCTACTACACCTGTTGTATTCAGCACTTCACTGTAAGGTCTACTACACCTGTTGTATTCATCATTTCACTGTGAGGTCTACTACACCTGTTGTATTCAGCATTTCACTGTAAGGTCTACTACACCTGTTGTATTCAGCATTTCACTGTGAGGTCTACTACACCTGTTGTATTCAGCATTTCACTGTGAGGTCTACTACACCTGTTGTATTCAGCATTTCACTGTAAGGTCTACTACACCTGTTGTATTCAGCATTTCACTGTGAGGTCTACTACACCTGTTGTATTCAGCATTTCACTGTAAGGTCTACTACACCTGTTGTATTCAGCATTTCACTGTAAGGTCTCCCTGTTGTATTCAGCATTTCACTGTAAGGTCTCCCTGTTGTATTCAGCATTTCACTGTAAGGTCTACCTGTTGTATTCAGCATTTCACTGTAAGGTCTACTACACCTGTTGTATTCAGCATTTCACTGTGAGGTCTACTACACCTGTTGTATTCAGCATTTCACTGTGAGGTCTACTACACCTGTTGTATTCAGCATTTCACTGTAAGGTCTACTACACCTGTTGTATTCAGCATTTCACTGTGAGGTCTACTACACCTGTTGTATTCAGCATTTCACTGTAAGGTCTACTACACCTGTTGTATTCAGCATTTCACTGTAAGGTCTCCCTGTTGTATTCGGCATTTCACTGTAAGGTCTCCCTGTTGTATTCAGCATTTCACTGTGAGGTCTACTACACCTGTTGTATTCAGCATTTCACTGTGAGGTCTACTACACCTGTTGTATTCAGCATTTCACTGTGAGGTCTACTACACCTGTTGTATTCAGCATTTCACTGTAAGGTCTACTACACCTGTTGTATTCAGCATTTCACTGTAAGGTCTCCCTGTTGTATTCAGCATTTCACTGTAAGGTCTCCCTGTTCTATTCGGCACGTGACAAATAACCTTTGATTTGAGATACTCTTCATAATTCATTATAAGCACATTAATAATGCATTGTTAATGCCATCATCGACTGGGTGATGCTGATATCTCACCTAGCGCTGGAGAAGTACGGGCTTCCTTCCTCTTCAAACCGTTTGACGATGGGTTCCTTCATGGCGGCCTCCTGCTCTGCTGTGAACTGAACATGGGACATTGCATATATTAGTCCTGTAACATCTTAGATCAGCCCGATCCAAACCTCCCCTTGGGGACCCCCAGCCAATCCAAACCTCCCCTTGGGGACCCCCAGCCGATCCAAACCTCCCCTTGGGACCCCCAGCCGATCCAAACCTCCCCTTGGGGACCCCCAGCCGATCCAAACCTCCCCTTGGGGACCCCCAGCCGATCCAAACCTCCCCTTGGGGACCCCCAGCCGATCCAAACCTCCCCTTGGGGACCCCCAGCCGATCCAAACCTCCCCTTGGGGACCCCCAGCCGATCCAAACCTCCCCTTGGGGACCCCCAGCCGATCCAAACCTCCCCTTGGGGACCCCCAGCCGATCCAAACCTCCCCTTGGGGACCCCCAGCCGATCCAAACCTCCCCTTGGGGACCCCCAGCCGATCCAAACCTCCCCTTGGGGACCCCCAGCCGATCCAAACCTCCCCTTGGGGACCCCCAGCCGATCCAAACCTCCCCTTGGGGATCCCCAGTAGAGTAATACTGACCTCCTGACCTCTCTAGTCCGCTGGTCTCTAGATGTTAACCCACTGAGAGATGGTGGTGTAATACTGACCTCCTTGCCCTCTCTAGTCCGCTGGTCTCTAGTGATGGTCGCTAGTACGGTGGCAGCCTGCTCTCCACCCATCACAGAGATACGGGAGTTGGGCCACATGTACAGAAACCGGGGGCTGGAGGAGGGGAGGAGACATCTTGTTTACTGGACATGAGGAACCAAGGGTTCCTCTAGCTACCAGGAAAGAAGGACCTAATCCTAGGACCAACCCTCAGTAAAATAGTTCTGTCCATATAGGGCAGGGATCATCAATTAGATTCAGTCGCACAACATTTTTTTCTTGAGTGGATGGAGGGAGGCCGGAACATAATTACAAATCATTTCTAGACTTCAAATTTGACCGCAAGAATCCCAAAACAGATATAATGTCAGACTAAAAGAAAATAATTTCAAACCTTGTTTACATTTGTGACTCTATTATGTGCAGGAACACTTAGGAACAGATTTCTTATATTAAATCACTTGGGAGATGATTTCCTGGTGTTTCTACACTATTTTATGTCCAACAATTAAAACTCCACTTATTTATTTTTGCTCAGTACCAGATTAAACCGGGGGCCAGATTAAACCCCCCCGGACCACCAGTTGGGGAACACTGATATAGGGTGGTGTAGTGTGCACTATGTAGTGTGTACTATGTAGTGTGTAGGGTATACCCGTAGGCTTGACAGGGCATTTCATTAGGACCTGTATTGTCGGGTGGTGTAGTGTGTACTATGTAGTGTGTACTATGTAGTGTGTAGGGTATACCTGTAGGCTTGACAGGGCATTTCATTAGGACCTGTATTGTCGGGTGGTGTAGTGTGTACTATGTAGTGTGTACTATGTAGTGTGTAGGGTATACCTGTAGGCTTGACAGGGCATGTCATTAGGACCTGTATTGTCGGGTGGTGTAGTGTGTACTATGTAGTGTGTAGGGTATACCTGTAGGCTTGACAGGGCATTTCATTAGGACCTGTATTGTCGGGTGGTGTAGTGTGTACTATGTAGTATGTAGGGTATACCTGTAGGCTTGACAGGGCATTTCATTAGGACCTGTATTGTCGGGTGGTGTAGTGTGTACTATGTAGTGTGTACTATGTAGTGTGTAGGGTATACCTGTAGGCTTGACAGGGCATGTCATTAGAACCTGTATTGTCGGGTGGTGTAGTGTGTACTATGTAGTGTGTAGGGTATACCTGTAGGCTCTGCCACACATGCCGTAGTTGCCCGCTCCGTACGAGCCGCCGATGATCACCGTGATCTTGGGCACGTTGGCACACGCAACCGCCGTGACCATCTTAGCCCCGTCCTTGGCGATGCCACCTGCCTCGTACTCCCTGCCCACCATGAAGCCTGCAGAGAGAGACAGAGAGAGGAGAGGACAGAGAGGGGAGAGGACAAAGAGGGGAGGAGGACAGAGAGGGGAGGAGGACAGAGGGAGAGGAGGACAGAGAGTGACACAGGGTCAGAGAGGGGGAGGAGGACAGAGAGTGACACAGGGTCAGAGAGGGGGAGAGGACAGGGAGAGAGGGGGTGGAGGACAGAGAGGGGAGAGGACAGAGAGGGGAGGAGGACAGAGAGGGGAGGAGGACAGAGAGTGACACAGGGTCAGAGAGGGGGAGGAGGACAGAGAGTGACACAGGGTCAGAGAGGGGGAGAGGACAGGGACAGAGGGGGAGGAGGACAGAGAGTGACACAGGGTCAGAGAGGGGGAGGAGGACAGAGAGTGACACAGGGTCAGAGAGGGGGAGAGGACAGGGACAGAGGGGGAGGAGGACAGAGAGTGACACAGGGTCAGAGAGGGGGAGGAGGACAGAGAGTGACACAGGGTCAGAGAGGGGGAGGAGGACAGAGGGGGAGGAGGACAGAGAGTGACACAGGGTCAGAGAGGGGGAGGAGGACAGAGAGTGACACAGGGTCAGAGAGGGGGAGGAGGACAGAGGGGGAGGAGGACAGAGAGTGACACAGGGTCAGAGAGGGGGAGAGGACAGAGGGGGAGGAGGACAGAGAGTGACACAGGGTCAGAGAGGGGGAGAGGACAGGGACAGAGGGGGAGGAGGACAGAGAGTGACACAGGGTCAGAGAGGGGGAGGAGGACAGAGAGTGACACAGGGTCAGAGAGGGGGAGGAGGACAGAGGGGGAGGAGGACAGAGAGTGACACAGGGTCAGAGAGGGGGAGAGGACAGGGACAGAGGGGGAGGAGGACAGAGAGTGACACAGGGTCAGAGAGGGGGAGAGGACAGGGACAGAGGGGGAGGAGGACAGAGAGTGACACAGGGTCAGAGAGGGGGAGAGGACAGAGGGGGAGGAGGACGGAGGGGGAGGAGGACAGAGAGTGACACAGGGTCAGAGCACAAAACAAAAAGATGAACCATTGAACTTCATACACCCTGCCAGCCATGTTTTGTAGAAGGAATCCATCTCGTCTGTACTTACCCGTGATGTTTTGTAGAAAGATAAGTGGAATGTTTCTTTGACAGCACAACTCTATGAAATGAGTTGCCTGGAACACAGTAATGCAGAAGTCAATATGTACATAGTGGTTATTTTACTGTGAACTAAAAGATCCTACTTCTCTGTAATCATGTGGCAGATCAACTTCAACGGCATAAACTTACTTTCTTAGCAGACTCTGAGAACAGGACCCCATTGTTACCAATGATTCCAACAGGGTAACCAAATATCCTGGAGAACCCTGTGAACAGACATGAGAATGAATCAATCACACCTGTACTACAACACAGCGCAGGGCTAATCACACCTGTACGACAACAACACACAGGTCTAATCACACCTGTACTACAACACCACACAGGTCTAATCACACCTGTACTACAACACCACACAGGTCTAATCACACCTGTACTACAACACAGCGCAGGGCTAATCACACCTGTACGACAACAACACACAGGTCTAATCACACCTGTACTACAACACCACACAGGTCTAATCACACCTGTACTACAACAACAAGGTAACCAAATATCCTGGAGAACCCTGTGAACAGACATGAGAATGAATCAATCACACCTGTACCCTAACGACACGCAGGTCTAATCACACCTGTACTACAACACCACACAGGTCTAATCACACCTGTACTACAACACCACACAGGTCTAATCACACCTGTACTACAACACCACACAGGTCTAATCACACCTGTACTACAACAACACACAGGTCTAATCACACCTGTACCCTGTACTACAACACCACACAGGTCTAATCACACCTGTACTACAACACCACACAGGTCTAATCACACCTGTACTACAACACCACACAGGTCTAATCACACCTGTACTACAACACAGCGCAGGGCTAATCACACCTGTACGACAACAACACACAGGTCTAATCACACCTGTACTACAACACCACACAGGTCTAATCACACCTGTACTACAACAACAAGGTAACCAAATATCCTGGAGAACCCTGTGAACAGACATGAGAATGAATCAATCACACCTGTACCCTAACGACACGCAGGTCTAATCACACCTGTACTACAACACCACACAGGTCTAATCACACCTGTACTACAACACCACACAGGTCTAATCACACCTGTACTACAACACCACACAGGTCTAATCACACCTGTACTACAACAACACACAGGTCTAATCACACCTGTACCCTGTACTACAACACCACACAGGTCTAATCACACCTGTACTACAACACCACACAGGTCTAATCACACCTGTACTACAACACCACACAGGTCTAATCACACCTGTACTACAACACCACACAGGTCTAATCACACCTGTACTACAACAACACACAGGTCTAATCACACCTGTACTCTGTACTACAACACCACACAGGTCTAATCACACCTGTACTACAACACCACACAGGTCTAATCACACCTGTACCCTGTACTACAACAACACACAGGTCTAATCACACAGGTCTAATCACACCTGTACCCTAACGACACGCAGGTCTAATCACACCTGTACTACAACACCACACAGGTCTAATCACACCTGTACCCTGTACTACAACACCACACAGGTCTAATCACACCTGTACTACAACACCACACAGGTCTAATCACACCTGTACTACAACACCACACAGGTCTAATCACACCTGTACTACAACAACACACAGGTTTAATCACACCTGTACTACAACAACACACAGGTCTAATCACACCTGTACCCTAACGACACACAGGTCTAATCACACCTGTACTACAACACGCAGGTCTAATCACACCTGTACTACAACAACACACAGGTCTAATCACACCTGTACCCTGTACTACAACACCACACAGGTCTAATCACACCTGTACCCTGTAATACAACAACACACAGGTCTAATCACACCTGTACTACAACACCACACAGGTCTAATCACACCTGTACTACAACACCACACAGGTCTAATCACACCTGTACTACAACACCACACAGGTCTAATCACACCTGTACTACAACACCACACAGGTCTAATCACACCTGTACTACAACACCACACAGGTCTAATCACACCTGTACTACAACACCACACAGGTCTAATCACACCTGTACTACAACAACACACAGGTCTAATCACACCTGTACCCTGTACTACAACACCACACAGGTCTAATCACACCTGTACTACAACACCACACAGGTCTAATCACACCTGTACCCTGTACTACAACAACACACAGGTCTAATCACACCTGTACTACAACAACACACAGGTCTAATCACACCTGTACTACAACACCACACAGGTCTAATCACACCTGTACTACAACAACACGTTGTCTCTCAACACATGCAGGGTTATATCACCTGTACCCTGTACTCCTGCAGGGTTATATCCAAATACTGGCTGTACTTTAAGGTTCTGTACTGTAGATGTTTACCACATGACTAAAAGTATGTGGACACCTGCTAGTCCAACATCTCATTCCAAAAATCATGGTCGTTAATATGGGTCAGGGCTCTGTGCAGGCCAGTCAAGTTCTTCCACACTGATCTCGACAAACCATTTCTGTATGGACCTCGCTTTGTGCACAGGGGCATTGTCATGTTGAAACAGGAAAGGGCCTTCCCCAAACTGATGCCACAAAGTTGGAAGCACAGAATCATCTAGAATATCATTGTATGCTGTATTTTTCTGAGGTTCCTTCACTGGAACTAAAGGGGCCACAGCCTGAACCATGAAAAACAGCCCCAGATCATTATTCCTCCACCAAACATTACAGTTGGCACTATGCATTGGGGCATGTAGAGTTCTCCTGGCTTCCACCAAACCCAGATGCGTCTGTCGGACTGCCAGATGGGGAAGAGTGATTCATCAGTCCAGAGAATAAATTTCCACTGCTCCAGAGTCCAATGGTGGTGAGCTTTACACCACTCCAGCTGATGCTTGGTATTATGCATGGTGATCTTAGGCTTGTGTGCTGCTGCTCTGCCATGGAAACCCATTTCATGAAGCTCCTGACGAACAGTTCTTGTGCTGAAGTGGCTTCCAGAGGCAGTTTGGAACTCGGTAGTGGCCGTTACAACCGAGGACAGACAATTTTTACGCGCTACTTGTTTCAGCACTCGGCAGCACTGTTCTGTGAGCTTGTGTGGTCTACCACTTCGCGGCTGAGCCGTTGTTGCTCATAGACGTTTCCATTTCACAATAACATCACTTACAGTTTACTGGGGCAGCTCTAGCAGGACAGAAATTTGACAAACTGACTTGTTGGAAAGGTGGGATCCTATGACGGTGCCACATTGAAAGTCACTGAGCTGTTCAGTAAGGCTATTCTACGGTCAATGTTTGTCTATGGAGATCGCATGGCTGTGTGCTTGATTTTATACACCTGTCCGCAACGGGTGTGGCTGAACTCCACACACAGAGACTCATACAAAGCTCTACCTCGCCCTCCATTTGGCAAATCTGGCCATAACTCTATCCTCCTGATTCCTGCTTAGAAGCAAGAACTAAACAGTAATTACCAGTGACTCACTCAATACGGAAGAGGTCAGATGACGGATGCTAAAGGAGCTACAGGAAAAGGAGGGTCGAACAGGCCCCCATTAACATCGACGTGGCTGTAGTGGAGCGGGTCGAGAGTTTCAAGTTGTGGTACTTTTTATTTAAAAAATGTACTTTAGTTTATTTAGCTTTATTTATTGACCCCAGGTTGTATAAACTGATAGCGACCAGCCTAAACCCCCAGGTAGTATAAACTGATAGCGACCAGCCTAAACCCCCAGGTAGTATAAACTGATAGCGCCCAGCCTAAACCCCCAGGTTGTATAAACTGATAGCGACCAGCCTAAACCCCCAGGTAGTATAAACTGATAGCGACCAGCCTAAACCCCCAGGTAGTATAAACTGATAGCGACCAGCCTAAACCCCCAGGTAGTATAAACTGATAGCGACCAGCCTAAACCCCCAGGTAGTATAAACTGATAGCGACCAGCCTAAACCCCCAGGTAGTATAAACTGATAGCGACCAGCCTAAACCCCCAGGTAGTATAAACTGATAGTGACCAGCCTAAACCCCCAGGTAGTATAAACTGATAGTGACCAGCCTAAACCCCCAGGTAGTATAAACCCCAGGTAGTATAAACTGATAGCGACCAGCCTAAACCCCAGGTAGTATAAACTGATGGTGACCAGCCTAAACCCCCAGGTAGTATAAACTGATGGTGACCAGCCTAAACCCCCAGGTAGTATAAACTGATAGCGACCAGCCTAAACCCCCAGGTTGTATAAACTGATAGCGCCCAGCCTAAACCCCCAGGCAGTATAAACCCCAGGTAGTATAAACTGATAGCGACCAGCCTAAACCCCCAGGTAGTATAAACTGATAGCGACCAGCCTAAACCCCCAGGCAGTTTAAACCCCAGGTAGTATAAACTGATAGTGACCAGCCTAAACCCCCAGGTTGTATAAACTGATAGCGCCCAGCCTAAACCCCCAGGCAGTATAAACCCCAGGTAGTATAAACTGATAGCGACCAGCCTAAACCCCCAGGTAGTATAAACTGATGGTGACCAGCCTAAACCCCCAGGTAGTATAAACTGATAGCGACCAGCCTAAACCCCCAGGTTGTATAAACTGATAGCGCCCAGCCTAAACCCCCAGGCAGTATAAACCCCAGGTAGTATAAACTGATAGCGACCAGCCTAAACCCCCAGGTAGTATAAACTGATAGCGACCAGCCTAAACCCCCAGGCAGTTTAAACCCCAGGTAGTATAAACTGATAGTGACCAGCCTAAACCCCCAGGTTGTATAAACTGATAGCGCCCAGCCTAAACCCCCAGGCAGTATAAACCCCAGGTAGTATAAACTGATAGCGACCAGCCTAAACCCCAGGTAGTATAAACTGATAGCGACCAGCCTAAACCCCCAGGCAGTATAAACCCCAGGTAGTATAAACTGATAGCGACCAGCCTAAACCCCCAGGTAGTATAAACCCCAGGTAGTATAAACTGATAGCGACCAGCCTAAACCCCCAGGTAGTATAAACTGATAGCGACCAGCCTAAACCCCCAGGTAGTATAAACTGATAGCGACCAGCCTAAACCCCCAGGTAGTATAAACTGATAGCGACCAGCTTAAACCCCATGTAGTATAAACTGATAGCGACCAGCCTAAACCCCCAGGTAGTATAAACTGATAGCGACCAGCCTAAACCCCCAGGTTGTATAAACTGATAGCGACCAGCCTAAACCCCCAGGTAGTATAAACTGATAGCGACCAGCCTAAACCCCCAGGCAGTATAAACCCCATGTAGTATAAACTGATAGCGACCAGCCTAAACCCCCAGGCAGTATAAACCCCAGGTAGTATAAACTGATAGCGACCAGCCTAAACCCCCAGGTAGTATAAACTGATAGCGACCAGCCTAAACCCCCAGGTTGTATAAACTGATAGCGACCAGCCTAAACCCCAGGTAGTATAAACTGATAGCGACCAGCCTAAACCCCCAGGTAGTATAAACTGATAGCGACCAGCCTAAACCCCCAGGTAGTATAAACTGATAGCGACCAGCCTAAACCCCCAGGCAGTATAAACTGATAGCGACCAGCCTAAACCCCCAGGTAGTATAAACCCCAGGTAGTATAAACTGATAGCGACCAGCCTAAACCCCCAGGTAGTATAACCCCCAGGTTGTATAAACTGATAGTGATCAGCCTAAACCCCCAGGTAGTATAAACTGATAGCGACCAGCCTAGTACTCACCTGTGACCACCGTATCTCCATAGAAGGCTTTGAACTCATCAAACCGGCTGCCATCGACAATCCTGGCTATCACCTGGCAATCACACAGTAGAACAAATTATAACACAACCTAACAGACAACCCTGGCTATCACATAGTAGAACATATTAAATATATTATAACACAATATAAAAGTCAATTTAAAATGCCCCTGTGGGACATGGACCCCATAATAACAATGAACCAGTACAATAGGGGGTTTCAGCTCATCCAGACTCCTTGGACTCCCATAATAATAAGTACATTAATAAACGTGTGTGTGTGGGGGGGGGGGGGGGGGGTACCTCTCTGACGTCAAAGTTGCGTTTGAGGTTGGCTCCTACGATGCCATACAGCTCCTCAGCTGGGTAGAGAGGCGCCTCGGGGGGCTCTGTGGTCACCTGGCAACACAGCGGGTCCATAACACCATGTCAATAGAAGGGCAACAAACCACGTACAACATGTTTCAGTGACTTTATGTAGTGACGTCTCTTTTTGTTTCACATTTGTTTTTCTGAAGAAAATAAATAGAACAAACATTAGCTACACAAGAAACCAACACAACTCCTTTGACGTCAACAAAAACTATAGACCTGTATCCCTTCTATATTTTGGTTGGGGTTTATATTTTCTTTCCAAAAACACTTGAGCGTTCTGTCTCTGGTCAACTCTCTCAGAATGAGAGAGTTATAATCGCCCACCTGTATGCTGAGGTTATCGCCCACCTGTATGCTGAGGTTATCGCCCACCTGTATGCTGAGGTTATCGCCCACCTGTATGCTGAGGTTATCGCCCACCTGTATGCTGAGGTTATCGCCCACCTGTATGCTGAGGTTATCGCCCACCTGTATGTTCTTGGTGTAGTTGAGGTTGCGGACGGCCTTGCGAGCCAGGTGAAGGGCGTGGCTATCGTCTAGAGCGTAGTGGTCTGTTACGCCTGACTTCCTGTGGGACAGGAAACAAACACAGATCAACATTGGAGAGGAACCAGACCTAACTAATATCATACTGATACCTGCTCCATGGTACCATACAGTACCCACCATACCCAACTCATACCATACAGTACCTACCATACAGCACCTACCATACCTAACTCAAACCATACAGTACCTACCATACCTAACTCATACCATACAGTACCTACCATACCATACAGTACCTACCATACCTAACTCAGACCATACAGTACCTACCATACCCAACTCATACCATACAGTACCTACCATACACAACTCATACCATACAGTACCTACCATACCTAACTCATACCATACAGTACCTACCATACCTAACTCATACCATACAGTACCTACCATACCCAACTCATACCATACAGTACGCACCATACCCAACTCAGACCATACAGTACCTACCATACCCAACTCATACCATACAGTACGCACCATACCCAACTCAGACCATACAGTACCTACCATACCCAACTCATACCATACAGTACGCACCATACCCAACTCAGACCATACAGTACCTACCATACCTAACTCAGACATTACAGGCATCTATTAATATAACACCTGGTCATCCCCACTGCCTCTGGTCTGGCGGACTCACTAAACACACATACTGCGTTTGTAAATTATGTCCTAGTGTTGGAGTATGCCCGTCTGTCTGTAAATACATTTTTAAAAACAATAAAATTGTGCTGTCTGGTTTGCTTAATATGACTCAACTCCAGCCACTTTAATAATTAAATATTTTACATAAATTATCACTAGTCACTTAAAAACAATGCTACCTAATATAATGTTTACATACCCTACATTACTCATCTCATATGTATATACTGTACTCTATATCATCTACTGCATCTTTATGTAATACATGTATCACTAGCCACTTTAACTATGCCACTTTGTTTACATACTCATCTCATATGTATATACTGCATTCCATACCATCTACTGCATCTTGCCTATGCCGTTCTGTACCATCACTCATTCATATATCTTTATGTACATATTCTTTATCCCTTTACACTTGTGTGTATAAAGTAGTAGTTTTGGAATTGTTAGCTAGATTACTTGTTGGTTATTACTGCATTGTCTGAACTAGAAGCACAAGCATTTCGCTACACTCGCATTAACATCTGCTAACCATGTGTATGTGACAAATAAAATTTGATTTGATTTATTTTGAACTTTTACGAACTATGACAATTGAGTACTTTTTCTACCACAGAAAGGACCAATGCTGTATTTGTATTAATTATAGATCCCCATTAGTTCCTGCCAAGGCAGCAGCTACTCTTCCTGGGGTTTATTATGGATCCCCATTAGTTCCTGCCAAGGCAGCAGCTACTCTTCCTGGGGTTTATTATGGATCCCCATTAGTTCCTGCCAAGGCATCAACTACTCTTCCTGGGGTTTATTATGGATCCCCATTAGTTCCTGCCAAGGCAGCAGCTACTCTTCCTGGGGTTTATTATGGATCCCCATTAGTTCCTGCCAATGCATCAACTACTCTTCCTGGGGTTTATTATGGATCCCCATTAGTTCCTGCCAATGCATCAACTACTCTTCCTGGGGTTTATTATGGATCCCCATTAGTTCCTGCCAAGGCAGCAGCTACTCTTCCTGGGGTTTATTATGGATCCCCATTAGTTCCTGCCAATGCATCAACTACTCTTCCTGGGGTTTATTATGGATCCCCATTAGTTCCTGCCAAGGCAGCAGCTACTCTTCCTGGGGTTTATTATGGATCCCCATTAGTTCCTGCCAAGGCAGCAGCTACTCTTCCTGGGGTTTATTATGGATCCCCATTAGTTCCTGCCAATGCATCAACTACTCTTCCTGGGGTTTATTATGGATCCCCATTAGTTCCTGCCAAGGCAGCAGCTACTCTTCCTGGGGTTTATTATGGATCCCCATTAGTTCCTGCCAATGCATCAACTACTCTTCCTGGGGTTTATTATGGATCCCCATTAGTTCCTGCCAAGGCAGCAGCTACTCTTCCTGGGGTTTATTATGGATCCCCATTAGTTCCTGCCAATGCATCAACTACTCTTCCTGGGGTTTATTATGGATCCCCATTAGTTCCTGCCAAGGCAGCAGCTACTCTTCCTGGGGTTTATTATGGATCTCCATTAGTTCCTGCCAAAGCAGCAGCTACTCTTCCTGGGGTCCAGCAAAATTCAGGCAGTTTATACAATTGTAAAAACATTACATTCACAGATTTCACAACACACTGCGTGCCCTCAGGCCTCTGCTCCACCATGATGTCATACTGCCTGATACCTGCAGTGAAGATCCGCCCCTCCAAGATCCTCAGCAGAGACAGTCTCCCCTGTTGCTGCTTTTACCTGAAAAACAACACAACGCATCAGTTCTACACAGTAGGGTTGCCATGATACAGCGGGGTTGCCATGATACAGCGGGGTTGCCATGATACAGCAGGGTTGCCATGATACAGCGGGGTTGCCATGATACAGCGGGGTTGCCATGATACAGCGGGGTTGTCATGATAGCACCGTTAAGACACATCATTTTCTAAATTATGAATATCTATAATACGTTATCTAGTCCTCACCAGAGGAGGTCCTCCCAGGAAGATGGTTCCTTGTTTCCTGACGATGATACTCTCATCAGCCATGGCTGGGACATACGCTCCTCCCGCTGTACACGACCCCATAACCACCGCTATCTGGAACACATATACAAACACATACACTGAACAAAAATATAAACAAAATCATTTCTAAGATTTTACAGTTCATATAAGGAAATCAGTCCATTTAAATTAATGAATCTATTGATTTCACATGACTGGGCAGGGGTGCCACAAAAAAAACAGCACTCTAAAATGCAGTTTTAACAACACAACGCAACGCCACAGTTTTGAGGGAGTGTGCAATTGGCATGTTGACTGTAGGAATGTCCACCAGAGCTGTTGCCAGAGAATTACATTTTAATTTCTCTACCATAAGCCGCCTGCAACGTCGTTTTAGAGAATTTTGCAGTATGTCCATCCGGCCTGACAACCATGGACCACGTGTTTGGTGTTGTGTGGGCGAGCAGTTTGTTGATGTTAATGTTGTGAACAGAGTGCCCCATGGTGGGGTTATGGTATGGACAGGCATAAGCTACGGACAACAAACATGGAACTCGATGGCAATTTGAATGCACAGAGATACCGTGACGAGATCCTGAGGCCCATTGTTGTGCCATTCATCCATCACCTCATGTTTCAGCATGATAATACACGGCCCCATGTCACAAGGATCTGTACACAATTCCTGGAAGCTGAAAATGTCCCAGTTCTTCCATGGCCTGCATACTCACCAGATATGTCACCCGTTTGGGATGCTCTGGTTCGACGTGCACGACAGTGTATTCCAGTTCCCACCAATATCTAGTAACTTCACACAGCCATTGAAGAGGAGTGGGATAACATTCCACAATCAACAGCCTGATCAACTCTATGTGAAGGAGATGTGTCAAGCTACATGAGGAAAATGGTGGTCACACCAGATACTGACTGGTTTTCTGATCTTCGATGGGGGCGGAGGGCGGAGTCTGGTCACACATTACATGTAGATCTGAATATCCATGGTGCTCAGTACTATGATTGGGAAAGTGATAATATATAATTCACAAGTGATAAACTAATATTGTAACCCATCAGATTATTCTTGATTTAAATCTTGTCTTTACATATACTAAATAATATATGTGTGTGAAATTTGTTTTGATTTAGAATGGACCATGATCATGCACCTGTCTTGAAACAGGGGGAAAAAATACATGGCTTCTATGCACTTAAATAGCAGATGGAGGACACTTTTTCAAGTGGTTCATTTTCCTGCCAGCCAGGAAGGCTATTCTCCTGTTTTAAAGAGAAGCAATGCTTAATATTAGGAAAGTTGAGAAATAAATATAGTAGGCCTAGCCTATAGAAAGCTGATCCTCCTCTTTTTAGTAGAGGCCATGTTTTCTCACACAATCAAAAATCACATGTATTCAGCACAACAGCTGTAGACCTTACCGTGAAATGCTTACTGACGAGCTTGTTGTATTCGGCGCGTGAGACAAATAACATTCTATTTTATTTTTGATTTGATGTTGTATCGTGAGGTCCCTTGGTAATTCCCAGCACTAATTATGGGTCAGACTCTACTCCATCTTTCAAAATATGACCTGTGTAAAAAGGCTGCAGTCTAGTGGTAAAGTTCACAGTGTGTCTACTCCTTTCCCCACCGGAGACCGAGGTTCAAGCCCTACTCCAACCCTTCAATCAGCCCATTTCCTCTGTTTAAATTGTGTGTAAATATACACTCAAAAATATATTTAAAAAATAAAAAATACACATTACCTGTGCTATTCCTTACCTGTGCTATTCCTTACCTGTGCTATTCCTTACCTGTGCTATTCCTTACCTGTGCTATTCCTTACCTGTGCTATTCCTTACCTGTGCTATTCATTACCTGTGCTATTCATTACCTGTGCTATTCCTTACCTGTGCTATTCCTTACCTGTGCTATTCCTTACCTGTGCTATTCCTTACCTGTGCTATTCCTTACCTGTGCTATTCCTTACCTGTGCTATTCCTTACCTGTGCTATTCCTTACCTGTGCTATTCATTACCTGTGCTATTCCTTACCTGTGCTATTCATTACCTGTGCTATTCATTACCTGTGCTATTCATTACCTGTGCTATTCATTACTTGTGCTATTCATTACCTGTCCTATTCCGTCTGAGGAGAGGCGAGCCTGGTTGAAGAAGATCCGTCCAAAGTGATCTCTGTCTGGGAAGACCTCGGCCTGTCTGGGGAGGTTGGCTCCTCCGGAGTCCACTGCAGAGGCACACAATCACAAATCAACTCCTATTACTTGACCCCTAGTCCCTGACCCCTAGTCCCTGACCCCTAGTCCCTGACCCCTAGTCCACTATAGGAGACAACCACTGGGAGAGTGTTACATACGTACATCTACATTGATAACACAGCTATCCCCATGCTGCCACCAGTATAGAGAAGGAGAGGGCACTCACCCAGGTAGATACATGGCAGGTGGTTCTGCTGAGCTATCTCCTGGGCTCGGAGATGCTTCTTCACTGTGACTGGGTAGTAGGTGCCTCCTTTCACTGTGGCGTCGTTAGCAACAATAACACACTCCACCCTGGAGGGAATGTGGCAGATGACCAGTCAGAAGAGTAGATAACAATGAAAGGGGCTGCTGGAACAATAAGCATTAGGTCTGAAACCCACCATCTTCCAGGACCTGTGTCTTCAGTACTCTACAGTGCAATACCCGTGCTCTACCACGCGTCCACGGCACTCTACAGTGTTTACAGTACTAGTGTTTACAGTACTAGTGTTTACAGTACTCTACAGTGTTTACAGTACTAGTGTTTACAGTACTCTACAGTGTTTACAGTACTAGTGTTTACAGTACTCTACAGTGTCAACAGTACTCTACAGTGTTTACAGTACTCTACAGTGTTAACAGTACTAGTGTTTACAGTACTCTACAGTGTTTAGTGTCAACAGTACTCTACAGTGTTTACAGTACTAGTGTTTACAGTGCTCTACAGTGTTTACAGTACTAGTGTTTACAGTACTCTACAGTGTTAACAGTACTCTACAGTGTTTACAGTACTATTGTTTACAGTGCTCTACAGTGTTTACAGTACTAGTGTTTACCGTGCTCTACAGTGTTTACAGTACTAGTGTTTACAGTACTCTACAGTGTTTACAGTACTAGTGTTTACAGTACTCTACAGTGTTTACAGTACTAGTGTTTACAGTACTCTACAGTGTTTACAGTACTAGTGTTTACAGTACTCTACAGTGTCAACAGTACTAGTGTTTACAGTACTCTACAGTGTTTAGTGTTTACAGTACTCTACAGTGTTAACAGTACTAGTGTTTACAGTACTCTACAGTGTTTAGTGTCAACAGTACTCTACAGTGTTTACAGTACTAGTGTTTACAGTGCTCTACAGTGTTTACAGTACTAGTGTTTACAGTACTCTACAGTGTTAACAGTACTCTACAGTGTTTACAGTACTATTGTTTACAGTGCTCTACAGTGTTTACAGTACTAGTGTTTACCGTGCTCTACAGTGTTTACAGTACTAGTGTTTACAGTACTCTACAGTGTTTACAGTACTAGTGTTTACAGTACTCTACAGTGTTTACAGTACTAGTGTTTACAGTACTCTACAGTGTTTACAGTACTAGTGTTTACAGTACTCTACAGTGTCAACAGTACTCTACAGTGTTTACAGTACTCTACAGTGTTAACAGTACTAGTGTTTACAGTACTCTACAGTGTTTAGTGTCAACAGTACTCTACAGTGTTTACAGTACTAGTGTTTACAGTGCTCTACAGTGTTTACAGTACTAGTGTTTACAGTACTCTACAGTGTTAACAGTACTCTACAGTGTTTACAGTACTATTGTTTACAGTGCTCTACAGTGTTTACAGTACTAGTGTTTACCGTGCTCTACAGTGTTTACAGTACTAGTGTTTACAGTACTCTACAGTGTTTTACAGTACTAGTGTTTACAGTGCTCTACATTGTTTACAGTGCTCTACAGTGTTTAGTGTCTACAGTACTCTACAGTAATCGACAGTGTTTACCGTAATCTAGTGTTTACCGTAATCTAGTGTTTACAGTAATCTAGTGTTTACAGTAATCTAGTGTTTACAGTACTCTACAGTGTTTACAGTACTCTACAGTGTTTACAGTAATCTACGCACCCTGAGACTCTGCCAATCCCTGTGATGATGCCTCCTGCTGGAACCTCCTCCTTCCCATAGAGCTCATATGCTGCAAACTGGGAGAATTCCAGGAACGGAGACCTGCAGAGAGAAACACCGTAAAGGATAACCTTCGAACACACAGGAACCCTCAGACCTACAAACGTCAAAACAAAGTGGTTGCGGAGTCTCTACAGGGGATAAATCTACAACTAGGTGTTCAGAGAATAGTCCTGTGTGTTTACCCTGGGTCCAGCAGTCTGTCTATGCGTTCTCTGGGGAGGAGCTTCCCTCTGGAGATGTGTAGCTTTCTGGCACGTTCTCCTCCACCTGGTCAACACATTATCAGACAGGCAGGTCAACAGACAGGCAGGTCAACACATTATCAGACAGGCAGGTCAACAGACAGGCAGGTCAACAGACAGGCTGGTCAACACATTATCAGACAGGCTGGTCAACAGACAGGCAGGTCAACAGACAGGCAGGTCAACAGACAGGCTGGTCAACACATTATTAGACAGGCAGGTCGACAGACAGGCTGGTCAACACATTATCAGACAGGCAGGTCAACAGACAGGCTGGTCAACAGACAGGCAGGTCAACAGAGAGGCAGGTCAACAGAGAGGCAGGTCAACACATTATCAGACAGGCTGGTCAACAGACAGGCTGGTCAACAGACAGGCAGGTCAACAGACAGGCAGGTCAACAGACAGGCAGGTCAACACATTAACAGACAGGCTGGTCAACAGAGAGGCAGGTCAACAGAGAGGCAGGTCAACAGAGAGGCATGTCAACAGAGAGGCAGGTCAACACATTATCAGACAGGCTGGTCAACAGACAGGCTGGTCAACAGACAGGCTGGTCAACAGACAGGCTGGTCAACAGACAGGCTGGTCAACAGACAGGCTGGTCAACAGACAGGCTGGTCAACAGACAGGCTGGTCAACACATTATCAGACAGGCTGTCAACACCACATTACTAATTCTGTTAACATTCAAAAGAGTTTTCACATGTGAAGGTGCCCACTTAACTTACCCAATTTGATTTTCTCCGATCTGCCTTTCAACTCATCAACAAGGACTTGCATTCGTTCATAGTTTTCCTGAAAAGATAGATATCATGATGTCAAATGCCATAGTGTATTAGTGTAGTATGAGTGGGAGCTTCCGGAGCAGGTTATAAACCAGGCAAGGACTAGCTAGTATCCTAGCTATTCAAAATCTCTCCTAGTCAGGCCATTCCTCTGTTGCAGCTGTCTGGGGTGTTATTAGAGAAGATACGGTTTGGCTTAGCACAGAGAATATACCCAACCTTAACTTGGCAATACTTCCTCAATTCCCAACTTGGAAGACTACTGTCAAGAGAATTTTCAATCCCAATGATGATAACTAAACAATTATTTCAACTTTGACCAAATCCGCGAGGTTTGTAAGACCCTGGGTTTAATAATAATTAGGCAAAGTCTCAGATTCTGCAAAAGGTTCATTCTTTATTCAAAGAGTACTCTGAGGTCAAAAATAAGATCACAGTCAGTTTATAACTCACAAAGACACACCAGTAGAAACTTCACCTCCCTTTGGGTGGGCTCTAGTTTTTCCCCGATTACTAACATAATTTCTCATTATCTTCAACTCCCCCTTACCTAAGTTGGGGAGGCCTCTTTCCTGTTATTTGGTTTCAGAGTTATCACAAGTCGACAGTTCAGTTGGCCTTGAATGTCTCAACTCTACCCAGCTCATATTCCGAAACAGTAACACAATGGTGTAGTCACACACATTATGGAATTATTACTCTAACACATTTCATACAATTATATGATTTCAGGGTGGAATCCTTTAGTCATAACTTTAACCATATAAATTCCTTTATCAACTACCAATGTCTTTTACATCCATGTTTAGTTGCAGGGGGTTCGAAAAAAAACATTATTAAATTAAATAAGCTTTCTCTTTTTAACCTTGTTCTGAACACCTACAAAACAAAGGCCATGTGGTTCGGTAAGAAGAACGCCCCTCTCCCCACAGGTGTGATTACTACCTCTGAGGGTTTAGAGCTTGAGGTAGTCACCACATATAGGTACTTGGGAGTATGGCTAGATGGTACACTGTCCTTGTCTCAGCACATATCAAAGCTGCAGGCTAAGGTTAAATCTAGACTTGGTTTCCTTTATTGTAAATCACTCCTCTTTCACATTATCTTCTTGCCCTTTGGGCTGTTGTCTGAGCCAAATAATGTTTGTACCATGTTTTGTGCTACTACCATGTTATGTTCCTACAATGTTGTTGTTGTGTTGTTACCATGCTATGTTGTTGTCTTAGGTCTCTCTTTATGTAGTGTTGTGGTCTCTTGTCGTGATGTGTGTTTTGTCCTATATTCATTTTGTAGTTTTTATCCCAGGCCTCCGTCCCCGCAGGAGGCATTTTGGTAGGCCGTCATTGTAAATAAGAATTTGTTCTTAACTGACTTGCCTATAAAAGGTTAAATACAAAAATAAAAAATGTTTTGCTCCATGAAGTAATCCAACAACGTATACACCACCATCAAGTCTATTTGTCCACCCCAAGGTGCCACCTGTCACCATGCCACCTGTCACCATGACACCTGTCACCATGCCACCTGTCACCATGACACCTGTCACCATGACACCTGTCACCATGACACCTGGCCACCTATCACCATGACACCTGTCACCTATCACCATGACACCTGTCACCATGACACCTGTCACCATGACGCCTGTCACCATGACACCTGTCACCATGACACCTGTCACCATGACACTTGTCCAGATCAATGTGAGAACATTTGAAATAGACTTAATGGTGGCTTCCACATTGTTGGATTACTTCATGGAGCATAAAAAGTTTTAATTTAATAAGGGAATATTTTCTAAATTCAAAACGAACCACCTGCAACTAGACATGGACATTTAGGGAATTGAAGAAGTATCACCAAGTAGTGGTGTTGTGTTTGATAACCGGAGCTACGAGGTGTGGATCCAATCAGTGTGCCGATCTGTATCGTTTTATCAGAAGCACGTGATCAATGACGTCGAACAAACACTTGGTTTGATATTGGTTTAGTTTACTTATTTACCATGACGGCCTACCCCCATGACGGCCTACCCCGGTTAAACCCGGGCGACGTTGAGCCTAGTTAAATAAAGGTTGAATTCAATTAAAAAAATGTAAAAAAGATGAGCATCATGGCAGCAACACCAGGTGGATCCCATCCACACTAAAACTTCCGGTTTTTGGATTTTGCCTTCAAAATAAAAGTCTGCGGTAAAACGCTTTGTATATTATCCTAAATCCATATTTTTTCCGCAGCTTTTCATAGTGGAGAATGTTAAAATTATGTTAAATAATATTTATAACTACATTGGGGGGGGGGAAATGTATACTGAAAGAGAATTACTACTTTATATAAGATAAAGAATATTATAAGGCGGAGCACATTGAGGAATGGTTGGAGCTTAATGAATGTCAAGAACACAATAGCCTACTGATTGTACGGTTCCTGTTTATTTACTGGTGATATTGTTCTCTGAACAATTTGGAAATGTAAAGTCATTCTACTGACAATGTTTGTCTATGGAGATTCCATGGCTGTGTGCTCGATTTTATACACCTGTCAGCAACGGGTGTGGCCGAAATAGCCAAATCCACTCATTTGAAAGGGTGTCCACATAGTTCCTACACTATATATAACTAAGTAACTTCATGTTCAAACTCACCTGTTTTGTATTCTAGGGACTCTAGTGAGTAGACTGGATCCTAGTTTTATGGACACCAATTCATTATTTTCCATGTACAGTGCAATATTTATACAATATAGTGTCCAGGCACCCTACTTTAAGCTGTTTGACCACAGTAAAAGGCCACCAACATTCTGTATTATTCAGAGCCCCGTGAAATGACACCATATATCCATTCTACAGACCCTATTGAGTCACTCCCTACATTACTTTTATTGCATCACCTAGAAATGTTTTGTTCTATAAACCAAGATTATGTATTTTATAAACAGTGATTTGCATTGGGGTCATTTGTTTGACCTTGGAACATGTTTTAAACCCAAACTTGTATGCAAATATAACTTTAAAACGAATCTCTGTTAATGTTAAATACACTTTTATTCTTCACATTATTATGATTTTGAGTAGATACACGTTATTGACACTTTTCTACTATTACCTGGGGGACTTTTAATTTGAAATATTTCCGAAATTCCATGACCCGGAAGTACTTTTTTAAAGCGTTGCTGAGGAGACGCTGTCTGACCAAAAGCATTTGCCCTTCTCAATGGCTGGTCAACGTTAGCAAGCAAGCTAGCTAGCCAGCCCTGGCTAATTACAGTACATGTTAGCAAGCTAGCTAGCCAGCCCTGGCTAATTACAGTACATGTTAGCAAGCTAGCTAGCCCTGGTTAATTACAGTACATGTTAGCAAGCTAGCTAGCCCTGGTTAATTTCAGTACATGTTAGCAAGCCCTGGTTAATTACAGTACATGTGAGCTAGCTGGTGGTACAGGGGGTTGAAACGCATAATGTAAGCAAATGACAATAAGCCAGCTAATTTAGCTGGAGAGCATTACTACACTTATTGAGAGTAAGTCAGTTCCAAGGGCAGTCCGAGCTAGCAGCGTCTCACCGTGATACCCTTTCCCCTCCACCACCTTCCCCTACTCCACCACCACTTTCCCCTCCTCCACCACCACCTTCCCCTCCTCCACCACCACCTTCCCCTCCTCCACCTCCTCCTCCACCACTCCACCACCTTCCCCTCCTCCTCCACCACTCCACCACCTTCACCTCCTACAC
Organism: Oncorhynchus clarkii lewisi; assembly: GCF_045791955.1. Lineage (NCBI taxonomy): Eukaryota > Metazoa > Chordata > Actinopteri > Salmoniformes > Salmonidae > Oncorhynchus > Oncorhynchus clarkii. The sequence continues at coordinate 46,247,989 of NC_092176.1, read as the reverse complement.
CACCTACCGCAAACTCCGCGGACTGTGTGTCAGGCTGTGTACCGACGGCTGCGACTCTGTCACCGTGGTAAAGTCGTGTTGTTGCTACTGGCAATCCTCTGCAACGGAGCAAGGTCAGCCATGGCCTGAAAGTCTGAAGAAGCATGTTTTTGACAGCTAACTAACTAACCACCCTAGTTAGCAAACCTGCAGAGATATTTGTTGTTGTTCGACCCACAAGCATTGATCAACCAAAGTATGTTAATGTATCGCCGCCTACTGGACGGGAGTGGGAAAATACATCTAAACACGGGGGAAAATGTAACAAAACCACTAACAAATTCATTGACCAAAACAAATAACATTTCAATCCTTGCCAATTTAATTGGTATGTATTCTTATTCTTCTCCCTGACATATTTCTTCTTTTTCCTGTTGTGTTTTGAGGAGGACGTACATGAACCAGGGACAGTCCCGTATTTTGACCCACTAGGTTTCGTCTGAGCTTCACTAGAACATGTCGTGAGTCCTCCAAACCATCAGACGGCGATATTTCTATTTTCCACAACGCTGCTGGATAAATACTCCTTTTGTTGACTATAATTCACTTTGACCTTTTTGACGAACTACTGTCCTTGGGCAACGTGAGTTTTCTTGCTGTAAAGAGGAGCCTACGTATGCGGCACCTTTCAATGTATTTAAGTGTTTGCAAGGCTCAATAAATAACTACGGTAAAAGTGTTTTTCCGTGGGGTTTTGTTCATCTGTCAAACCGGTTCGTCATATTGAAAAATCGTAGCATTGCGCAGTAACAGGTTTGATAAGATGTCTGGGAACTGTAGGCCCTTGCTGTTAGCGTTAAGTCGCTCTGTGGTGGGGAGACAGGTCTCCAAGAGCGTTTTGTCGCAGAGTAGTGCCGCAGGGACCAGAACAGTAGCGGAGAGATGTGGCCGTCCGCGGTTCCATCACCATTGGACCGCCGCACTGAAACCCCGGTATCACAGCCTCTCCGCAGTGCAGTCCCAACTCGGGCTACACTCAGAGGTTAGTGTCTGTGTGCCGCTCTTTGTATGAAAAGGTATCCTGCTGTCAATCCATTTTATAATGGTAGAAATCTAGATATGAATGTTATAACTTAACGGTATGGTGTATTAGTCAGGAGCCCCCTTCAAAGATGATGACTACCCACCTCTACCAGACTACAACTCTGACCCAGGACCGGAGAAGAAGGAGGTGTTTATCATCAGAGCTAAAGGACTTCCATGGTCCTGTACCACAGACGATCTCATTCAGTTCTTCTCTGGTAAGCCCTCCATACACCTCTGTTAAGAACATGCTGATAAACCTCCAGGGTCCAGTTTCCCAGACACAGATTAAACCAGTCCTAGACAGAACTGCCATTTCAATGGAGATGTTTTTTCTCCAGGACAAGGCTTAATTGTATTTAATTTATTCCTGTTTCCACCACCGTCCTCCTGACTGTCATCCCCCACCGTCCTGACTGTTATCCCCCACCGTCCTGACTGTTATCCCCCACCGTCCTGACTGTTATCCCCCACCGTCCTGACTGTTATCCCCCACCGTCCTGACTGTTATCCCCCACCGTCCTGACTGTTATCCCCCACCGTCCTGACTGTTATCCCCCACCGTCCTGACTGTTATCCCCCACCGTCCTGACTGTTATCATGTTTCCCCCACCGTCCTCCTGACTGTTATCCTGTTTCCCCCACCGTCCTCCTGACTGTTATCCCCCACCGTCCTCCTGACTGTTAGCCCCCACCCTCCTCCTGACTGTTAGCCCCCACCGTCCTCCTGACTGTTATCCCCCACCGTCCTCCTGACTGTTATCCCCCACCGTCCTCCTGACTGTTATCCCCCACCGTCCTCCTGACTGTTATCCCCCACCGTCCTCCTGACTGTTATCCCCCACCCTCCTGACTGTTATCCCCCACCCTCCTGACTGTTATCCCCTGTTCGAAACACTGAGATGTTGGTTTAATAGGTAGGTGTACTCTACTTCTCACTGTCCAGAGTGCCGTGTGCGTGACGGTGTGAAGGGGATCCACCTGACGGTGAACCGGGATGGGAAGCCCAACGGCCAGGCCTTTATAGAGCTGGAGCATGAAGAGGACGTCAGCAAGGCCCTGGAGAAACACAGACAGTACCTGGGACCACGCTATATAGAAGGTACTACAGACAGTACCAGGCTATATAGAAGGTACTACAGACAGACAGATAGTACCAGGCTATGTAGAAGGTACTACAGACAGACAGTACCAGGCTATGTAGAAGGTACTACAGACAGACAGTACCAGGCTATGCAGAAGGTACTACAGACAGACAGTACCAGGCTATGTAGAAGGTACTACTGACAGACAGAGAGTACCAGGCTATGTAGAAGGTACTACAGACAGACAGTACCAGGCTATGTAGAAGGTACTACAGACAGACAGTACCAGGCTATGTAGAAGGTACTACAGACAGACAGACAGTACCAGGCTATGTAGAAGGTACTACAGACAGACAGTACCAGGCTATGTAGAAGGTACTACAGACAGACAGACAGTACCAGGCTATGTAGAAGGTACTACAGACAGACAGTACCAGGCTATATAGAAGGTACTACAGACAGACAGACAGACAGACAGTACCAGGCTATATAGAAGGTACTACAGACAGACAGACAGTACCAGGCTATATAGAAGGTACTACAGACAGACAGACCGTTCCAGGCTATATAGAAGGTACTACAGACAGACAGTACCAGGCTATATAGAAGGTACTACAGACAGACCCACAGTACCAGGCTATATAGAAGGTACTACAGACAGATAGACAGTACCAGGCTATATAGAAGGTACTACAGACAGACAGACAGACAGACAGTACCAGGCTATATAGAAGGTACTACAGACAGTACCAGGCTATGTAGAAGGTACTACACACAGTACCAGGCTATATAGAAGGTACTACAGACAGACAGTACCTGGGACCACGCTATATAGAAGGTATTACAGACAGACAGTACCAGGCTATATAGAAGGTACTACAGACAGACAGTACCTGGGACCACGCTATATAGAAGGTACTACAGACAGACAGTACCTGGGACCACGCTATATAGAAGGTACTACAGACAGACAGTACCAGGCTATATAGAATGTACTACAGACAGTACCAGGCTATATAGAAGGTACTACAGACAGACACAGTACCAGGCTATATAGAAGGTACTACAGACAGACAGTACCAGGCTATATAGAAGGTACTACAGACAGACAGATAGTACCAGGCTATGTAGAAGGTACTACAGACAGACAGTACCAGGCTATGTAGAAGGTACTACAGACAGACAGTACCAGGCTATGTAGAAGGTACTACAGACAGACAGACAGTACCAGGCTATGTAGAAGGTACTACAGACAGACAGACAGTACCAGGCTATGTAGAAGGTACTACAGACAGACAGTACCAGGCTATATAGAAGGTACTACAGACAGACAGACAGTACCAGGCTATATAGAAGGTACTACAGACAGACAGATAGTACCAGGCTATGTAGAAGGTACTACAGACAGACAGTACCAGGCTATGTAGAAGGTACTACAGACAGACAGTACCAGGCTATGCAGAAGGTACTACAGACAGACAGTACCAGGCTATGTAGAAGGTACTACAGACAGACAGTACCAGGCTATGTAGAAGGTACTACAGACAGACAGACAGTACCAGGCTATGTAGAAGGTACTACAGACAGACAGTACCAGGCTATGTAGAAGGTACTACAGACAGACAGACAGTACCAGGCTATGTAGAAGGTACTACAGACAGACAGTACCAGGCTATATAGAAGGTACTACAGACAGACAGACAGACAGACAGTACCAGGCTATATAGAAGGTACTACAGACAGACAGACAGTACCAGGCTATATAGAAGGTACTACAGACAGACAGACCGTTCCAGGCTATATAGAAGGTACTACAGACAGACAGTACCAGGCTATATAGAAGGTACTACAGACAGACCCACAGTACCAGGCTATATAGAAGGTACTACAGACAGATAGACAGTACCAGGCTATATAGAAGGTACTACAGACAGACAGACAGACAGACAGTACCAGGCTATATAGAAGGTACTACAGACAGTACCAGGCTATGTAGAAGGTACTACACACAGTACCAGGCTATATAGAAGGTACTACAGACAGACAGTACCTGGGACCACGCTATATAGAAGGTATTACAGACAGACAGTACCAGGCTATATAGAAGGTACTACAGACAGACAGTACCTGGGACCACGCTATATAGAAGGTACTACAGACAGACAGTACCTGGGACCACGCTATATAGAAGGTACTACAGACAGACAGTACCAGGCTATATAGAATGTACTACAGACAGTACCAGGCTATATAGAAGGTACTACAGACAGACACAGTACCAGGCTATATAGAAGGTACTACAGACAGACAGTACCAGGCTATATAGAAGGTACTACAGACAGACAGATAGTACCAGGCTATGTAGAAGGTACTACAGACAGACAGTACCAGGCTATGTAGAAGGTACTACAGACAGACAGTACCAGGCTATGTAGAAGGTACTACAGACAGACAGTACCAGGCTATGTAGAAGGTACTACAGACAGACAGACAGTACCAGGCTATGTAGAAGGTACTACAGACAGACAGTACCAGGCTATGTAGAAGGTACTACAGACAGACAGTACCAGGCTATGTAGAAGGTACTACAGACAGACAGACAGTACCAGGCTATGTAGAAGGTACTACAGACAGACAGTACCAGGCTATGTAGAAGGTACTACAGACAGACAGACAGTACCAGGCTATGTAGAAGGTACTACAGACGGACAGTACCAGGCTATATAGAAGGTACTACAGACAGACAGACAGACAGACAGTACCAGGCTATATAGAAGGTACTACAGACAGACAGACAGTACCAGGCTATATAGAAGGTACTACAGACAGACAGACCGTTCCAGGCTATATAGAAGGTACTACAGACAGACAGTACCAGGCTATATAGAAGGTACTACAGACAGACAGACAGTACCAGGCTATATAGAAGGTACTACAGACAGATAGACAGTACCAGGCTATATAGAAGGTACTACAGACAGACAGACAGACAGACAGTACCAGGCTATATAGAAGGTACTAAAGACAGTACCAGGCTATGTAGAAGGTACTACAGATAGACAGTACCAGGCTATATAGAAGGCACTACAGACAGACAGTACCAGGCTATATAGAAGGTACTACAGACAGACAGTACCTGGGACCAGGCTATATAGAACATAGATGACCCCCCCCCCCTCCCAACACCTGCATTGTGCCCTTGATCAAGGCTCCTAACAAACCCTTAAACTGCTCCAGGGGCACCACACTGTGTCCCTCTCTCTTCTCCAACTCTCCACTCTGTGTCCCTCTCTTCTCCAACTCTCCACTCTGTGTCCCTCTCTTTTCCAACTCTCCACTCTGTGTCCCTCTCTTCTCCAACTCTCCACTCTGTGTCCCTCTCTTCTCCAACTCTCCACTCTGTGTCCCTCTCTTCTCCAACTCTCCACTCTGTGTCCCTCTCTTCTCCAACTCTCCACTCTGTGTCCCTCTCTTCTCCAACTCTCCACACTGTCCCTCTCTTCTCCAACTCTCCACTCTGTGTCCCCTCTCTTCTCCAACTCTCCACTCTGTGTCCCCTCTCTTCTCCAACTCTCCACTCTGTGTCCCTCTCTTCTCCAACTCTCCACACTGTCCCTCTCTTCTCCAACTCTCCACTCTGTGTCCCTCTCTTCTCCAACTCTCCACTCTGTGTCCCCTCTCTTCTCCAACTCTCCACTCTGTGTCCCTCTCTTCTCCAACTCTCCACTCTGTGTCCCCTCTCTTCTCCAACTCTCCACTCTGTGTCCCCTCTCTTCTCCAACTCTCCACTCTGTGTCCCTCTCTTCTCCAACTCTCCACACTGTCCCTCTCTTCTCCAACTCTCCACTCTGTGTCCCCTCTCTTCTCCAACTCTCCACTCTGTGTCCCCTCTCTTCTCCAACCTCTTGAGTATATACATTTGTGGACATTGGACAATAAAGTAATATTTTTCTTCTCCTCAACAACCTCCTCCAGTGTTTGAGGTGACCAACAGCGATGCGGAGGCCATCTTGAAGAAGTCAGTTCAGCTCCCAGCCAGAGACGGAGTGGTACGGATCAGAGGTCTCCCCTACAGCTGCACCGAGACTGACGTCATGCTCTTCTTCTCTGGTAGGACCCTTAACGGGCCTCATTTACCACCCTCTGCCCCAACGGGCCCCTGAACAGGCCTCGTTTACGACCCTCTGCCTCAACAGGCCTCGTTTACCACCCTCTGCCTCAACGGGCCTCGTTTACCACCCTCTGCCCCAACGGGCCCCGTTTACCTCCCTCTGCCTCAACGGGCCCCGTTTACCTCCCTCTGCCTCAACGGGCCCCTGAACAGGCCCCGTTTACCACCCTCTGCCTCAACGGGCCCCTGAACAGGCCCCGTTTACCACCCTCTACCTCAATGGGCCCCGTTTACCACCCTCTGCCCCAACGGGCCCCGTTTACGACCCTCTGCCCCAACGGGCCCCGTTTACGACCCTCTGCCCCAACGGGCCCCTGAACAGGCCTCGTTTACCACCCTCTGCCCCAACGGGCCCCGTTTACGACCCTCTGCCCCAACGGGCCCCTGAACAGGCCTCGTTTACCACCCTCTGCCCCAACGGGCCCCGTTTACCACCCTCTACTTTAACAGATTTAGTTTGATAACAGAACACACACGTGGTTGTTGTGTCCCTCCTCGTTGGGTTTCATACCGTAAGGGCTGTAGCCAACTCTGTTATTGGTCACATATTTAACTGATGTTATTGGTCCATATTTAACAGATGTTATTGGTCACATATTTAACAGATGTTATTGGTCCATATTTAACAGATGTTATTGGTCCATATTTAACAGATGTTATTTGTCCATATTTAACAGATGTTATTGGTCCATATTTAACAGATGTTATTGGTCCATATTTAACAGATGTTATTGGTCCATATTTAACAGATGTTATTGGTCCATATTTAACAGATGTTATTGGTCCATATTTAACAGATGTTATTGGTCCATATTTAACAGATGTTATTGGTCCATATTTAACAGATGTTATTGGTCCATATTTAACAGATGTGATTGGTCCATATTTAACAGATGTGATTGGTCCATATTTAACAGATGTTATTGGTCCATACTCATATTTAACAGATGTTATTGGTCCATATTTAACAGATGTTATTGGTCCATATTTAACAGATGTTATTGGTCCATATTTAACAGATGTTATTGGTCCATATTTAACAGATGTTATTGGTCCATATTTAACAGATGTTATTGGTCCATATTTAACAGATGTTATTGGTCCATATTTAACAGATGTTATTACGGGTATAACTAAATGCTTGTGTTCCTAGCTCCAATAGTGCAGTAATATCTAACAATACACAAGAATACACACATGTAAAGTAACAGAATAGAATGACTCCAGTATGGAACCAGGCTAACCAGTATGGAACCAGGCTAACCAGTATGGAACCAGGCTAACCAGTATGGAACCAGGCTAACCAGTATGGAACCAGGCTAACCAGTATGGAACCAGGCTAACCAGTATGGAACCAGGCTAACCAGTATGGAACCAGTCTATCATGTCCCCAACCAAGGCATAAAGCTGCTGGTCTTTACAGGTCTGGATGTGACGGAGGACGGTGTGACTCTAGTGACAGACCACAGAGGAAGGAACTCAGGGGAGGCCTATGTCCAGTTCCTGTCCCAGGAGCAGGCTGACGAGGCCCTGACCAGAGACAGAGAGGTCATCGGAAACCGGTAGGAACACTCATACCTTCAACCTCTGGAGTTGATTTCTGCTGAAATCTAATTAGCATAATCTAATTAGCATAATACAGCAAATCTCCATCAAAATCTCTGAGTTTAATCTAGAGCTACAGTGAGTGGACGGACACCTGTTCCTCCAACATCTCATTAATATGGACTTGGTCCCTCCTTTGTTTTTGGGATCCCGAGTGGCACAGCGGGTCTAAGGCATCTGCATCTCAGTACTAGAGTCCCTGGTTCGAAACCAGGCTGTGTCATATCCGGCCGTGATTGGGAGTCCCATAGTCCCATTGGCCCGGTGTCTTTAGGCTTTGGCCGTCATTGTAAATAAGAATTTGTTCTTAACTGACTTGCCCAGTTAAATAGCCTTGGGGCGGCAGGGTAGCCTAGTGGTTAGAGCGTTGGACTAGTAACCAGAAGGTTGCAAGTTCAAATCCCCGAGCTGACAAGGTACAAATCTGTTAACCCACTAGGCCGTCATTGAAAATACGAATTTGTTCTTAACTGACTTGCCTAGTTAAATAAAGGTAAAATAGCTTAGTGCCATACATTATGGATCAAATACCTTTTTCATAATTTCGATCTTGTCTAAACGCTGCAACTCCCCAACGGGCTCGGGAGGTGAAGGTCGAGTTATGCGTCCTCGGAAACAACATGACCTGCCAAACCGCGCTTCTTAACACCTGCTCGCTTAATGTGTCAGAGGAAACACTGTTCAACTGACGACCGGAGTCAGCCTGCAGGCGCCCGGCCCGCCACAAGGAGTCGCTAGAGCGCCATGAGTTAAGTAAAGCCAAACCCTCCCCTAATCCAGACAACGCTGGGCCAATTGTGTACCCACCCTATGGGACTACCGATCACGGCCGGTAATGACACAGCCTGGGATCAACCCCCCCCTCTGCTTAGACTGTAGAAGGTTAAGAACTCAACGTTACACAGCCTGGGATCAACCCCCCCCCCCTCTGCTTAGACTGTAGAAGGTTAAGAACTCAACGTTACACAGCCTGGGATCAACCCCCCCCCCCCCTCTACACAGCCTGGGATCAACCCCCCCCTCTACACAGCCTGGGATCAACCCCCCCCTCTACACAGCCTGGGATCAATACACAGCCTGGGATCCCCCCCCCCCCCTCTACACAGCCTGGGATCAACCCCCCCCCCCCCCCCGCCCCCCTCTGCACAGCTTTAAGCTTCTAAATGGATTAGTTTTGAACGCTTTCTTGTTGATCAATAAACCCTCGTTCAGAGCTGACTGTCTACTATGCTTTATATATTTTCCGACCATGACCTTTACCCATGATCCTGTCTTGACCGTGTCCTGACAGTAAGACTGTCACCGGGGGCGTTTCCTGACTGTGTCACCAGGGGCGTTTCCTGACTGTGTCACCAGGTGCGTGTCCTGACTGTGACTGTGTCACCAGGGGCGTTTCCTGACTGTGTCACCAGGTGCGTGTCCTGACTGTGACTGTGTCACCAGGGGCGTTTCCTGACTGTGTCACCAGGTGCGTGTCCTGACTGTGTGACTGTGTCACCGGGGGCGAGTCCTGACTGTGTGACTGTGTCACCGGGGGCGTTTCCTGACTGTGTCACCAGGGGCGTTTCCTGACTGTGTCACCAGGTGCGTGTCCTGACTGTGTGACTGTGTCACCAGGGGCGTTTCCTGACTGTGTCACCAGGTGCGTGTCCTGACTGTGTGACTGTGTCACCGGGGGCGTGTCCTGACTGTGTGACTGTGTCACCAGGTACATCGAGGTGTTCCCCAGTAGGAGGAGTGAGATCGGAGGTCGGAAGAAGACAGAGTCTGTTGAAGAGGGCAGAAACTCCAGACAGAGTCAACCACACAGGCCTGCAGCACAGCCTCCTAGACATGGTGAGACAGACAGACCTGCAGCACAGCCTCCTAGACATGGTGAGACAGACAGACCTGCAGCACAGCCTCCTAGACATGGTGAGACAGACAGACCTGCAGCACAGCCTCCTAGACATGGTGAGACAGACAGACCTGCAGCACAGCCTCCTAGACATGGTGAGACAGACAGACAGACCTGCAGCACAGCCTCCTAGACATGGTGACAGACAGACAGACCTGCAGCACAGCCTCCTAGACATGGTGAGACAGACAGACAGACCTGCAGCACAGCCTCCTAGACATGGTGAGACAGACAGACAGACCTGCAGCACAGCCTCCTAGACATGGTGAGACAGACTGTTTTCTTAAAATGTGTAGTGTCATGCCCTTTTGACTGTGATGAAAATGAACAGAGGGTAGATGTCTAGATGGATGTTGTTGTTTGTTTCAGGGTCTCATCCAGTATCTTCTCTGCCCCAACACTTTGTTCACATGAGAGGACTGCCCTTCCAAGCCACAGGAGATGACATCGTTCAGGTATTGCTCTATGGTTTCCACTACCGTGCCGTCTCAGAGCGAGACCGTGCTAACTAGCGTCGGAGAAGGTTGAACAAACGATGACTTTCTGTAACAGGTTGATATTGCTCTGTCAGTTCTTCTCTCCTCTAGCGCTGTCCAGGATTCTGGTGGAGTTCGGTCCAGACGGGAGGGCCAGTGGAGAGGCTGATGTTTACTTCACATCGCACCAGGACGCCGTCTCAGCCATGACCCGGGACAAGGCACACATGCGTACGTCTGTCTACACTATCAGTCAAAAGTTTGGACACAACTACTCATTTTTACTATTTTCTACATTGTAGAATAATAATGAAGACATCCAAACTATGAAATAACACATATGGAATCACGTAGTAACCAAAAAAGTGTTAAACAAAAACAGAATATTTTATATTTGAGATTCATGTCCTAGATTGTGTGGGCCTTTTGTCTGATATTCTGAGCAAGATGAGACGTAGGCCAATGTCATATCGTCAACCAATCACATTTGTCAAATCCTTTTTGGGCTACACTTGCAGAGGACCGTGAGTAAACGAGCCTACTTCCTAAAAGCAACCGTATTAGACTGAAAGTAATTTTTTTATCATGATTTGTGAGTCTCTGCTCATTAGTTGCTCGTTCAACGTCGTTGCTTCTACTTCCCAGAATCCCGTTTTAGAATTCTCCCCTCCTAACTGTTTTACATTCACTGACAACAACAAGAAATATTTCCTTGGACAAATATTCCCAGATTTTCAAAAAAAATGTGGTCTCTGGTTAATGCATCATCAAGGAGCGTTTTTCCGTTGCTCATTAGAAAAAGTTGATTTCTGTCTTGAAGGTGTGTTTTCTGACCAATTCCGTGTTTTGGTTTATGATGTTTGTTCCGCATGAGATACTGAAGCCGATTTCACTTCCTCAAAATCCCCAGAATGACTATTAAGATCATTTAAGAAATCCGTAATAAATGTTCAAGTTTTTTGCCGAGGATGTTGTAGTTGTTTTGGCGCAGTATTTTTCAAGTAAAAAAGTCTGGTCTGTCTCAGTGTCTATTGGATAGAGAGCCACAGCTGTTCACCCCATGTTAGTGAGCAAATGGACATCAGATCAAAACACAATGGTAGGTCTGTTTTTAGACTGACTTTTTATGACCAACATTAACCGATGTTAGACTTTGTAGTCAGTTTTCACGTTAGACTAAATGTCTGACTCTTATACTGAAAACTGGACGTTTTTTCAAGGGATTCGTTGTTTTATAAAGTCAGTCGCTCTTTAAAGTCCTGTAGATCACTTCATTACTCCCTCTTTTTATTACAAAACCACAAGCTTCCAACTTACCTGACTTTGTTGTTTAGAGTATTAAAACACAACTTACCTGACTTTGTTGTTTAGAGTATTAAAACACAACTTACCTGACTTTGTTGTTTAGAGTATTAAAACACAACTTACCTGACTTTGTGGTTAGAGTATTAAAACACAACTTACCTGACTTTGTTGTTAGAGTATTAAAACACAACTTACCTGACTTTGTTGTTTAGAGTATTAAAACACAACTTACCTGACTTTGTTGTTTAGAGTATTAAAACACAACTTACCTGACTTTGTTGTTTAGAGTATTAAAACACAACTTACCTGACTTTGTTGTTAGAGTATTAAAACACAACTTACCTGACTTTGTTGTTTAGAGTATTAAAACACAACTTACCTGACTTTGTTGTTTAGAGTATTAAAACACAACTTACCTGACTTTGTTGTTAGAGTATTAAAACACAACTTACCTGACTTTGTGGTTAGAGTATTAAAACACAACTTACCTGACTTTGTTGTTTAGAGTATTAAAACACAACTTACCTGACTTTGTTGTTTAGAGTATTAAAACACAACTTACCTGACTTTGTTGTTTAGAGTATTAAAACACAACTTACCTGACTTTGTTGTTAGAGTATTAAAACACATTCACAGGAGTCTTGAGGTTCACCGAATTACGTAAATCCGCCTTCAGTTTTAATGCCTCCATTTTAAATAAAAAATAACCTACAGAACTAGCTGTGTGTGGTTTCCCTGGTGCCCCTAGGGCAGTTTACGAGTCTGTTGAATTTGTTAAATGAGAATTGCATTTTTTTATTTTATTTTTATTATCGATGAAATTAAAAAATATATTGTGGTGTTTGTAGTATAAACATTTTTTTGTAACCTGTAGTTATTTGTTTTGTATTCATGTAGGCTACACTGTACCGCAAAATCATCCTGCTGTCCCATATTTTGTGTTTTCTAAACGTGGTCCTCCTACCCTGAACTCGTTTTCTGTTTCTTTGCAGAAGAGCGATACATAGAGCTGTTCCTGAATTCAACATCATCAGACGAGGGCCAATGAGGTTTACCAGGTTGGTCTGAATTAAACATCATCAGACGAGGGCCAATGAGGTTTACCAGGTTGGTCTGAATTCAACATCATCAGACGAGGGCCAATGAGGTTTACCAGGTTGGTCTGAATTAAACATCATCAGACGAGGGGCAATGAGGTTTACCAGGTTGGTCTGAATTCAACATCATCAGACGAGGGCCAATGAGGTTTACCAGGTTGGTCTGAATTCAACATCATCAGACGAGGGCCAATGAGGTTTACCAGGTTGGTCTGAATTCAACATCATCAGACGAGGGCCAATGAGGTTTACCAGGTTGGTCTGAATTCAACATCATCAGACGAGGGCCAATGAGGTTTACCAGGTTGGTCTGAATTCAACATCATCAGACGAGGGCCAATGAGGTTTACCAGGTTGGTCTGAATTCAACATCATCAGACGAGGGCCAATGAGGTTTACCAGGTTGGTCTGAATTCAACATCATCAGACGAGGGCCAATGAGGTTTACCAGGTTGGTCTGAATTCAACATCATCAGACGAGGGCCAATGAGGTTTACCAGGTTGGTCTGAATTCAACATCATCAGACGAGGGCCAATGAGGTTTACCAGGTTGGTCTGAATTAAACATCATCAGACGAGGGGCAATGAGGTTTACCAGGTTGGTCTGAATTCAACATCATCAGACGAGGGCCAATGAGGTTTACCAGGTTGGTCTGAATTCAACATCATCAGACGAGGGCCAATGAGGTTTACCAGGTTGGTCTGAATTCAACATCATCAGACGAGGGCCAATGAGGTTTACCAGGTTGGTCTGAATTCAACATCATCAGACGAGGGCCAATGAGGTTTACCAGGTTGGTCTGAATTCAACATCATCAGACGAGGGCCAATGAGGTTTACCAGGTTGGTCTGAATTCAACATCATCAGACGAGGGCCAATGAGGTTTACCAGGTTGGTCTGAATTCAACATCATCAGACGAGGGCCAATGAGGTTTACCAGGTTGGTCTGAATTCAACATCATCAGACGAGGGCCAATGAGGTTTACCAGGTTGGTCTGAATTCAACATCATCAGACGAGGGCCAATGAGGTTTACCAGGTTGGTCTGAATTCAACATCATCAGACGAGGGCCAATGAGGTTTACCAGGTTGGTCTGAATTCAACATCATCAGACGAGGGCCAATGAGGTTTACCAGGTTGGTCTGAATTAAACATCATCAGACGAGGGGCAATGAGGTTTACCAGGTTGGTCTGAATTCAACATCATCAGACGAGGGCCAATGAGGTTTACCAGGTTGGTCTGAATTCAACATCATCAGACTAGGGCCAATGAGGTTTACCAGGTTGGTCTGAATTAAACATCATCAGACGAGGGGCAATGAGGTTTACCAGGTTGGTCTGAATTCAACATCATCAGACGAGGGCCAATGAGGTTTACCAGGTTGGTCTGCATTAAACATCATCAGACGAGGGGCAATGAGGTTTACCAGGTTGGTCTGAATTCAACATTTCAAATATTGTTCATATATGCATAGTCACTTTAACCAAATCTACATGTACATACTACCTCAATCAGCCTGACTAACCGGTGTCTGTATATAGCCTCTCTACTGTATGTAGCCTCGCTACTGTATGTAGCCGTGCTACTGTTTATAACCCCTCTACTGTAGTGTTTATTTCTTTACCTATCTATTGTTCACCTAATACCCTTTTTTGCATTATTGGTTAGACCCTGTAAGTAAGCATTTCACTGTAAGGCCAATAACCTGTTGTTTTCAGGGCACGTGACAAACTTTGATTTGATAATATTGGTTGACTGATTGAGTCTGTTGTGATTCTGTCTGCAGGTTAGCGGTGGGCTGAGAGATGACATCGGAGGTGTGGTGGTGAAAATCCTTATCGACTGGATGTGTCACCATTTGTAAGGGTGTAGAAATGATGTTGGATATAATAAAACTACGTTCAATCTGACTCCCATTTATTATGTGAATAAATACAACAGTCCCTGTGTGTCTCTGGAGGAATCGAGGCAAGATGGAAGCCTCTATCACCTCTGACTATAAAGAACAGATTAATAGATACAAATCATCCTGGCGATCAATGTTCAAGCATACACAGTATAGTTAGAAAAGGACACTGTAAAACAAGAATGCATTTACTCAATTAGTCACAAAATAATTACATGAGTCTTCCTTGGGAACATCCCTTCCTAGAGATTGCCTCAGATAAGGTGTGTTTGACCCATGATGGCCCGCCATCCAAACGAGGCAGTACATGGTGAGTCGTCACACTGCTCCCAGCCAGTATCACCTCTCATTCTTCCACTACATCAGAAGGACCAGGTCTGGATGTATTGTCTGCACTCTGTTTTGCTCTATGGCTGAATGAGTGGACGGCACAATAAAGACATTCCTGCTGAAGTGGTTTTCCGTCCAACAGGAAGCTCGGCCTAGATAAGAGATAATGGAAGAGCATTCATTATGACATTTAGCAGACTCTCTGATCCAGAGCCACTACAGTAGTGAGTCATTTAGCAGACTCTCTGATCCAGAGTCACTACAGTAGTGAGTCATTTAGCAGACTCTCTTATCCAGAGCCACTACAGTAGTGAGTCATTTAGCAGACTCTGACCCAGAGCCATTATAGTAGTGAGTCATTTAACAGACTCCGATTCAGAGCCACTACAGTAGTGAGTCATTTAATAGACTCTCTGATTCAGAGCCACTACAGTAGTGAGTCATTTAATAGACTCTCTGATCCAGACCCACTACAGTAGTGAGTCATTTAGTAGACTCTCTGACCCAGAGCCATTATAGTAGTGAGTCATTTAACAGACTCTCTGATCCAGAGCCACTACAATAGTGAGTAATTTAACAGACTCTCTTACTGTCAGGAACATGTTGTAATTCAGTCATTGACTAACGGTTCCTAATCTCAGTGGACGGTGTTGTCAGAGACAATATAAATAAAAACCAGACTTGGAAAAACTTCAGTTTATTGTTGAGTAAGGAAACATTTACATCTCGTACAGAACTTCTTGAGAATCAAGATTATTTCATTTCTGTCTCTAACATCCCCCGGATAATTACAGAGCTGGCAGATAATCCCTTTTGGTCATTTTTAATTTCTGAATTAAAAAGTTATAGAAAATGTTGCATTTTTGTCCCACTGTTGTCAAACCAAAGCATTGCACCAGGTTGAGATCAGCCATGAACAAAAACAGTTCAATGTTTCGCCAAAATGTCTGATAAAATATCAATTCATCAGTCCTACTTTGAATGTTTCACAATAAATGTTTTTAGTAAAAATCCACAAGTACTGAATAAATACTGTGATCAGTTCAGATACCTACACGTGATGCAAGACTTCTCACCAAACCTAGAAAACATAAAACACAACCTGGGACCTGAACGGTTTGTGCAATCATTCCCCTGTATGCCAAACATGGTTTGAATAGCACAAACAGATCTGGGACCAGGCTATGAAAATATATCCCTTTTTCATGGAGTCATTGAAGATCGTCAGACATCTGAAACCATTAGAGATGAGAAGCTTAAAGTCAGTTTTCCATGAAGCTGCACTGTACAGAAATCACTCCATTTGCTTATTGCTAAAATTCTAATTAGGTGGCCTAATTTCAGTTTGTGCCAAAACAATCATATATATTGTAGAGAATCATTGATCTAAACCAGTGGAATATCTTTTCCATAACCAAAAATATTGTGTTTCAAGCTGGTGTAAAAAAAAAAAAACTGGAAGCGAAATATGTCAAAAACAAAATGGGAAGCATAGAAATAGTGAGCATAGAACACTTCTGACTTGCTTTCAATGAGAATGACAGATCTATAACTCACATTTCTACGTCAAACCACACCCCAAACAAGTTCCATATCGCAGCGTTAAGTTGTCAGACAGAAAGTTAGTCTGTTCCGTTAGATATTTTGTCAGTGAATGACACTGTATTCCAGATAGAGAGAGACGAGGAAGTGTGAGTCTCAGGGTGGGCTGGATGCATACTGCTGCAGTAGCTGAGAGTAGCAGGCGTCACAGACGTGTTCAGGGTTGATGGAAGAGGGAAGAGGAAGCTCATTGGTCAGACAGCGGTCACAGAACACCCCTCGACAGTTAGCACACCGTCTCTACAGAGAGAAGAGAAACAGTCACTATGCCGTCTCTACAGAGAAGCAGTCACTATGCCGTCTCTACAGAGAAGCAGTCACTACGCCGTCTCTTCAGAGAGAAGAGAAACGGTTAATGTTTTAATGCAGAACTTGATGTACAGTTCCCAGTTGAGCCAGAGACTGTAGAGAATTGCAGAGATGCACCACTTCCACATTGACTCCTTCTAGTGGAACTCAGGGTGGAGGATCATGAAGATGTGCAAACTGGATTGAGACAAGGTCAGTGTATCCCTTCAGTTTGAGGAAGCCATTATGTCTGAAGACGAAGTGGTTAGGTGTAGGTGGTGTACCTTGGTCTTAGTCATGGACTCGTCCTGTTCACATAGAGAGCAGATGGATGCCTGGTGGATCTCAAGACAAGACTGGTCCTGGAAAGGAGAACGTCTGCATTAAAGGTATACTTTACATATTTAACATTACAGAGCGTTCAGAAAGTATTCAGACCCCTTCCCTTTTCCACATTTTGTTACGTTACAGCCTTTTTCTAAAATGGATGAAATAAAAACAACTCTACAATCTACACACATAACCCCATACCAACACGCTACCCCATACCGACACGCTACCCCATACCGACACGCTACCCCATACCGACACGCTACCCCATACCGACACGCTACCCCATACCGACACGCTACCCCATACAGACACGCTACCCCATACAGAAACGCTACCCCATACCGACACGCTACCCCATACCGACACGCTACCCCATACCGACACGCTACCCCATACCGACACGCTACCCCATACCGACACGCTACCCCATACCGACACGCTACCCCATACCGACACGCTACCCCATACCGACACGCTACCCCATACCGACACGCTACCCCTACAGACACGCTACCCCTACAGACACGCTACCCCATACCGACACGCTACCCCATACCGACACGCTACCCCATACCGACACGCTACCCCATACCGACACGCTACCCCATACCGACACGCTACCCCATACCGACACGCTACCCCATACCGACACGCTACCCCATACGACACGCTACCCCATACCGACACGCTACCCCATACCGACACGCTACCCCATACCGACACGCTACCCCATACCGACACGCTACCCCATACCGACACGCTACCCCATACCGACACGCTACCCCATACCGACACGCTACCCCATACCGACACGCTACCCCATAGACACGCTACCCCATACAGACACGCTACCCCATACAGACACGCTACCTACCCCAAACCAACACGCTACCCCATACCGACACGCTACCCCATACCGACACGCTACCCCATACCGACACGCTACCTACCCCATACCGACACGCTACCTACCCCATACCGACACGCTACCTACCCCATACCGACACGCTACCTACCCCATACCGACACGCTACCTACCCCATACAGACACGCTACCCCATAGACACGCTACCCCATACAGACACGCTACCCTATACCGACACGCTACCCCATACCGACACGCTACCTACCCCATACCGACACGCTACCTACCCCATACAGACACGCTACCCCATAGACACGCTACCCCATACAGACACGCTACCTACCCCAAACCAACACGCTACCCCATACCGACACGCTACCCCATACCGACACGCTACCTACCCCATACCGACACGCTACCTACCCCATACCGACACGCTACCTACCCCATACAGACACGCTACCCCATAGACACGCTACCCCATACAGACACGCTACCTACCCCATACCGACACGCTACCTACCCCATACCGACACGCTACCTACCCCATACCGACACGCTACCTACCCCATACAGACACGCTACCTACCCCATACAGACACGCTACCTACCCCATACCGACACGCTACCTACCCCATACCGACACGCTACCTACCCCATACAGACACGCTACCCCATACAGACAAGCTACCCCATAGACACGCTACCTACCCCATACAGACACGCTACCTACCCCATACAGACACGCTACCTACCCCATACCGACACGCTACCTACCCCATACCGACACGCTACCTACCCCATACAGACACGCTACCCCATAGACACGCTACCCCATACAGACACGCTACCCTATACCGACACGCTACCCCATACCGACACGCTACCTACCCCATACCGACACGCTACCTACCCCATACAGACACGCTACCCCATAGACACGCTACCCCATACAGACACGCTACCTACCCCAAACCAACACGCTACCCCATACCGACACGCTACCCCATACCGACACGCTACCTACCCCATACCGACACGCTACCTACCCCATACCGACACGCTACCTACCCCATACAGACACGCTACCCCATAGACACGCTACCCCATACAGACACGCTACCTACCCCATACAGACACGCTACCTACCCCATACCGACACGCTACCTACCCCATACCGACACGCTACCTACCCCATACCGACACGCTACCTACCCCATACAGACACGCTACCTACCCCATACCGACACGCTACCTACCCCATACCGACACGCTACCTACCCCATACAGACACGCTACCCCATACAGACAAGCTACCCCATAGACACGCTACCTACCCCATACAGACACGCTACCTACCCCATACAGACACGCTACCTACCCCATACAGACACGCTACCTACCCCAAACGGACACGCTACCCCATACAGACACGCTACCCCATACAGACACGCTACCTACCCCATACCGACACGCTACCCCAACATCGACACGCTACCCCATACCGACACGCTACCCCATACCGACACGCTACCCCATACCAACACGCTACCTACCCCATACCGACACGCTACCCCATACCGACACGCTACCCCAATATCGACACGCTACCTACCCCATACCGACCCGCTACCCCATACCGACACGCTACCCCAATATCGACACGCTACCTACCCCATACCGACACGCTACCCCATACCAACACGCTACCCCATACCAACACGCTACCTACCCCATACCAACACGCTACCTACCCCATACCGACACGCTACCCCATACCGACACGCTACCCCAATATCGACACGCTACCTACCCCATACCGACCCGCTACCCCATACCGACACGCTACCCCAATATCGACACGCTACCTACCCCATACCGACACGCTACCCCATACCAACACGCTACCTACCCCATACCGACACGCTACCCCATACCAACACGCTACCTACCCCATACCGACACGCTACCCCATACCGACACGCTACCCCAATATCGACACGCTACCTACCCCATACCGACACGCTACCCCATACCAACACGCTACCTACCCCATACCGACACGCTACCCCATACCGACACGCTACCCCAATATCGACACGCTACCTACCCCATACCGACCCGCTACCCCATGCCGACACGCTACCTACCCCATGCCGACACGCTACCTACCCCATGCCGACACGCTACCTACCCCATGCCGACACGCTACCTACCCCATGCCGACACGCTACGTCATTACAGGACATTTTGTGACCAAAAAAGAAGAAGATTGAATCCATTTTAGAATAAGGCTGTAACGTAACAAAATGTGGAAAAAGTCAAGGGGTCTGAATACCTTCTGAATGCCCTGTGTTTAACACTTCCAATGGTAGAAACAGTTGAACAAGGGAGGTCCTATGAAGGAGACATCTAGAAATACTGTAGTTTGAAGAGATTACGGAATATTACCTGTTCATCCTGATTTTGTGACAATGACCTAGAGAGAGAGAGAGATGTCAAGCTATTGGTTCGCAAGGCAATGCAGTAAGACGACACTGTACGCGTGTTCAGGACTAAACCAATGAGACGCGTGTTCAGGACCAAACCAATGAGACGCGTGTTCAGGACCAAACCAATGAGACGCGTGTTCAGGACCAAACCAATGAGACGCGTGTTCAGGACCAAACCAATGAGACGCGTGTTCAGGACCAAACCAATGAGACGCGTGTTCAGGACTAAACCAATGAGACGCGTGTTCAGGACTAAACCAATGAGACGCGTGTTCAGGACTAAACCAATGCGACGCGTGTTCAGGACTAAACCAATGAGACGCGTGTTCAGGACTAAACCAATGAGACGCGTGTTCAGGACCAAACCAATGAGACGCGTGTTCAGGACCAAACCAATGAGACGCGTGTTCAGGACCAAACCAATGAGACGCGTGTTCAGGACCAAACCAATGAGACGCGTGTTCAGGACCAAACCAATGAGACGCGTGTTCAGGACCAAACCAATGAGACGCGTGTTCAGGACTAAACCAATGAGACGCGTGTTCAGGACTAAACCAATGAGACGCGTGTTCAGGACTAAACCAATGAGACGCGTGTTCAGGACTAAACCAATGAGACGCGTGTTCAGGACCAAACCAATGAGACGCGTGTTCAGGACCAAACCAATGAGACGCGTGTTCAGGACCAAACCAATGAGACGCGTGTTCAGGACCAAACCAATGAGACGTGTGTTCAGGACCAAACCAATGAGACGCGTGTTCAGGACCAAACCAATGAGACGCGTGTTCAGGACTAAACCAATGAGACGCGTGTTCAGGACTAAACCAATGAGACGCGTGTTCAGGACTAAACCAATGAGACGTGTTCAGGACTAAACCAATGAGACGCGTGTTCAGGACTAAACCAATGAGACGCGTGTTCAGGACTAAACCAATGAGACGCGTGGTCAGGACTAAACCAATGAGACGCGTGTTCAGGACTAAACCAATGAGACGCGTGGTCAGGACTAAACCAATGAGACGCGTGTTCAGGACTAAACCAATGAGACGCGTGTTCAGGACTAAACCAATGAGACGCGTGTTCAGGACTAAACCAATGAGACGCGTGTTCAGGACCAAACCAATGAGACGCGTGTTCAGGACCAAACCAATGAGACGCGTGTTCAGGACCAAACCAATGAGACGCGTGTTCAGGACTAAACCAATGAGACGCGTGTTCAGGACTAAACCAATGAGACGCGTGTTCAGGACTAAACCAATGAGACGCGTGGTCAGGACTAAACCAATGAGACACGTGTTCAGGACTAAACCAATGAGACGCGTGTTCAAGACTAAACCAATGAGACGCGTGTTCAGGACTAAACCAATGAGACGCGTGTTCAGGACTAAACCAATGAGACGTGTGTTCAGGACTAAACCATGCTTACATGTCTGAACCCAGACTGCTCTTGTCCTCCAACATGTTGCATAGTTGCTCATTCTCCTTTTTGACGGCCTCAAGTTCCTATGACGCACACAGAACAACATGGCCATGTCAGTCCTTGAATAGACAGAGACTTCAGGGTGGTTTTCAGGAAGATGTTGGGTCTACCTTCCTGATGTCGTCCACCTGTCTGGGGTCTCCCTGCGGTGTTGGGGCCCTCTTCTCTCCAGGGTGTATGTACAGGCCACCACCTCCCTGCTCTCTCTCCCTCCTCAGCTCCTGCTCCAGACTCCATCTGACACACACACGTTTTCATATCAAGTACAAAACCTTGAAATCTGAATGTAATGTTTGTATTAATTGACTGAATAAATCTGAGTGTATAGAGCAGTACGAGCTGCAGTGTCGGTCCCTTGTTTCATGAAATAAAAAGATCACAGAAATGATCCAAACGCACAACATTTTTATTTCTTTGCCAAGATAATTCATCCACCTGACAGGTGTGGCATATAGGTGCACCTTGTGCTGGGGACAATAAAAGGCCACTTTAAAATTCACAGTTTTGTCACACAACACAATGTCACAGATGTCTCAAGTTTTGAGGGAGCATTCATATTGGCATGCTGACTGCAGGAATGTCCACCAGATCTGTAACCAGATAATTAAATGTTCATTTCTCTACTATAAGCCGCCTCCAACGTCGTTTTAGAGAACTCGGCAGTACGCTCAACTGGCCTTAAGATCGCAGACTGCCTCAGCGAGCAGGCCTTTCTAATCGACCTGGCCCGGGTATCCTGGAAGGATAATGACCTCATCCCATCAGTAGAGGATGCCTGGTTGTTCTTTAAAAAGTGCCTTCCTCACCATCTTAAATAAGCATGCCCCTTTCAAAAAATGTAGAACCAGGAACAGATATAGTCCTTGGTTCTCTCCAGACCTGACTGCCCTTGACCAGCACAAAAACATCCTGTGGCGTACTGCATTAGCATCGAATAGCCCCCGCGATATGCAACTTTTCAGGGAAGTTAGGAACCAATACACACAGTCAGTTAGGAAAGCTAAGTCTAGCTTTATCAAACAGAAATTTGCATCTTATAGCTCTAACTCCAAAAAGTTCTGGGACACTGTAAAGTCTATGGGGAATAAGAGCACCTCCTCCCAGCTGCCCACTGCACTGAGGATAGGAAACTCTGTCACCACCGATAAATCCACGATAATCGAGAATTTCAATAAGCATTTCTCTACGGTTGGCCATGCTTTCCTCCTGGCTACCCCAACCCCGGCCAACAGCTCCACACCCCCCGCAGCAAAACCTGGACCCGTACAAATCAGCCGGGCTAGACAATCTGGATCCTTTCTTTCTAAAATGATCCACCGCCATTGTTGCAACCCCTATTACTAGCCTGTTCAAACTCTTTCGTATCGTCCGAGATCCCTAAAGATTGGAAGCTGCCGCGGTCATCCCCCTCTTCAAAGGGGGTGACACCCTCGACCCAAACTGTTATAGACCTATATCCATCCTGCCCTGCCTTTCTAAAGTCTTCGAAAGCCAAGTTAATAAACAGATCACTGACCATTTCAAATCCCACCGTACCTTCTCCACGATGCAATCTGGTTTCAGAGCTTGTCAAGGGTGCACCTTAGGAACCATCAAGGTCCTAAACGATATCATAACCACCATCGATAAAAGACAGTACTGTGTAGCAGTCTTCATCGACCTGGCCAAGGCTTTCGACTCTGTCAATCACTGTATTCTTATCGGCAGACTCAAACAGCCTTGGTTTCTCATGACTGCCTCGCCTGGTTCAACCAACTACTTCTCAGATAAAGTTCAGTGTCTCAAATGAGAGGGCCTGTTGTCCGGACCTCTGGCAGTCTCTATGGGGGTACCACAAGGTTCAATTCTCAGGCCGACTCTTTTCTCTGTATATATCAACAATGTCGCTCTCGCTGCGGGTGATTCCCTGAACCACCTCTACGCAAACAACACCATTCTGTATACTTCTGGCACTTCTTTGGACATTGTGTTAACTAACCTCCAGACGAGCTTCAATGCCATACAACTCTCCTTCTGTGGCCGCCAACTGCTTTAAACGCTAGTAAAACTAAATGCATGCTCTTCAACCAATCGCTGCCCGCACCTGCCCGCCCGACCAGCATCATTACTCTTGACGGTTCTGACTTAGAATATGTCGACAACTACAAATACCTAGGTGTCTGGTTAGACTGTAAACTCTCCTTCCAAACTCACATTAAGCATCTCCAATCCAAAATTAAATCTAGAACCGGCTTCCAATTTCGCAACAAAGCCTCCTTTGGCCGCCTTTCCTTACAGTTCTCTGCTGCCAATGACTGGAACGAACTGCAAAAATCACCGAAGCTGGAGTCTCATATCTCCCTCTCTAACTTTAAGCATCAGCTGTCAGAGCAGCTTACCGATCACTGTACCTGTACACAGCCCATCTGTAAATAGCCCACCCAACTGCCTTCCTCATCCCAAATAGTTTTTATTTACTTTTTTTGCTCTTTTACACATCCTCATCTGCACATCTATCACTCCAGTGTAAATTTCTAAATTGTAATTAGTTCGCCACTATGGCGTATTTATTGCCTTACCTCCTTACTCCATTTGCACACACTGTATATACATTTTTCTATTGTGTTATTGACTGTACGTTGGTTTATCCCATGTGTAACTCTGTGTTGTTGTTTCTGTCGCACTGCTTTGCTTTATCTTGGCCAGGTCGCAGTTGTAAATGAGAACTTGTTCTCAACTTGCCTACCCGGTTAAATAAATGTGTTCTCAACTGGCCTACCTGGTTAAATAAAGGTGTTCTCAACTGGCCTACCTGGTTAAATAAAGGTGTTCTCAACTGGCCTACCTGGTTAAATAAAGGTGTTCTCAACTGGCCTACCTGGTTAAATAAAGGTGTTCTCAACTGGCCTACCTGGTTAAATAAAGGTGTTCTCAACTGGCCTACCTGGTTAAATAAAGGTGTTCTCAACTGGCCTACCTGGTTAAATAAAGGTGTTCTCAACTGGCCTACCTGGTTAAATAAAGGTGTTCTCAACTAGCCTACCTGGTTAAATAAAGGTGTTCTCAACTAGCCTACCTGGTTAAATAAAGGTGTTCTCAACTGGCCTACCTGGTTAAATAAAGGTGTTCTCAACTGGCATACCTGGTTAAATAAAGGTGTTCTCAACTAGCCTACCTGGTTAAATAAAGGTGTTCTCAACTAGCCTACCTGGTTAAATAAAGGTGTTCTCAACTAGCCTACCTGGTTAAATAAAGGTGTTCTCAACTGGCCTACCTGGTTAAATAAAGGTGTTCTCAACTGGCCTACCTGGTTAAATAAAGGTGTTCTCAACTGGCCTACCTGGTTAAATAAAGGTGTTCTCAACTGGCCTACCTGGTTAAATAAAGGTGTTCTCAACTGGCCTACCTGGTTAAATAAAGGTGTTCTCAACTAGCCTACCTGGTTAAATAAAGGTGTTCTCAACTAGCCTACCTGGTTAAATAAAGGTGTTCTCAACTAGCCTACCTGGTTAAATAAAGGTGTTCTCAACTGGCCTACCTGGTTAAATAAAGGTGTTCTCAACTGGCCTACCTGGTTAAATAAAGGTGTTCTCAACTAGCCTACCTGGTTAAATAAAGGTGTTCTCAACTGGCCTACCTGGTTAAATAAAGGTGTTCTCAACTGGCCTACCTGGTTAAATAAAGATGTTCTCAACTGGCCTACCTGGTTAAATAAAGGTGTTCTCAACTGGCCTACCTGGTTACATAAAGGTGTTCTCAACTGGCCTACCTGGTTAAATAAAGGTGTTCTCAACTAGCCAACCTGGTTAAATAAAGGTGTTCTCAACTGGCCTACCTGGTTAAATAAAGGTGTTCTCAACTGGCCTACCAGGTTAAATAAAGGTGTTCTCAACTAGCCTACCTGGTTAAATAAAGGTGTTCTCAACTAGCCTACCTGGTTAAATAAAGGTGTTCTCAACTAGCCTACCTGGTTAAATAAAGGTGTTCTCAACTGGCCTACCTGGTTAAATAAAGGTGTTCTCAACTAACCTACCTGGTTAAATAAAGGTGTTCTCAACTGGCCTACCTGGTTAAATAAAGGTGTTCTCAACTAGCCTACCTGGTTAAATAAAGGTGTTCTCAACTGGCCTACCTGGTTAAATAAAGGTGTTCTCAACTGGCCTACCTGGTTAAATAAAGGTGTTCTCAACTAGCCTACCTGGTTAAATAAAGGTGTTCTCAACTGGCCTACCTGGTTAAATAAAGGTGTTCTCAACTAGCCTACCTGGTTAAATAAAGGTGTTCTCAACTGGCCTACCTGGTTAAATAAAGGTGTTCTCAACTGGCCTACCTGGTTAAATAAAGGTGTTCTCAACTAGCCTACCTGGTTAAATAAAGGTGTTCTCAACTAGCCTACCTGGTTAAATAAAGGTGTTCTCAACTAGCCTCCCTGGTTAAATAAAGGTGTTCTCAACTGGCCTACCTGGTTAAAAAAAGGTGTTCTCAACTGGCCTACCTGGTTAAATAAAGGTGTTCTCAACTGGCCTACCTGGTTAAATAAAGGTGTTCTCAACTGGCCTACCTGGTTAAATAAAGGTGTTCTCTACTGGCCTACCTGGTTAAATAAAGGTGTTCTCAACTGGCCTACCTGGTTAAATAAAGGTGTTCTCAACTGGCCTACCTGGTTAAATAAAGGTGTTCTCAACTAGCCTACCTGGTTAAATAAAGGTGTTCTCAACTGGCCTACCTGGTTAAATAAAGGTGTTCTCAACTGGCCTACCTGGTTAAATAAAGGTGTTCTCAACTGGCATACCTGGTTAAATAAAGGTGTTCTCAACTAGCCTACCTGGTTAAATAAAGGTGTTCTCAACTAGCCTACCTGGTTAAATAAAGGTGTTCTCAACTAGCCTCCCTGGTTAAATAAAGGTGTTCTCAACTGGCCTACATGGTTAAAAAAAGGTGTTCTCAACTGGCCTACCTGGTTAAATAAAGGTGTTCTCAACTGGCCTACCTGGTTAAATAAAGGTGTTCTCAACTGGCCTACCTGGTTAAATAAAGGTGTTCTCAACTGGCCTACCTGGTTAAATAAAGGTGTTCTCAACTAGCCTACCTGGTTAAATAAAGGTGTTCTCAACTGGCCTACCTGGTTAAATAAAGGTGTTCTCAACTGGCCTACCTGGTTAAATAAAGGTGTTCTCAACTGGCCTCCCTGGTTAAATAAAGGTGTTCTCAACTGGCCTACCTGGTTAAATAAAGGTGTTCTCAACTGGCCTACCTGGTTAAATAAAGGTGTTCTCAACTAGCCTACCTGGTTAAATAAAGGTGTTCTCAACTAGCCTACCTGGTTAAATAAAGGTGTTCTCAACTGGCCTACCTGGTTAAATAAAGGTGTTCTCAACTGGCCTACCTGGTTAAATAAAGGTGTTCTCAACTAGCCTACCTGGTTAAATAAAGGTGTTCTCAACTAGCCTACCTGGTTAAATAAAGGTGTTCTCAACTAGCCTACCTGGTTAAATAAAGGTGAAATAAAAAACTAAAATAAAACACCACATGTAACCCATTGTGCCATTCATCCGCCTCCATCACCTCATGTTTCAGCAGGATAACCCACAGTCATGAGGCAAATGGTGGTCACACCAGATACTGACTGGTTTTCTGATCCACGACCCTACTTCTTTTTAAAGGTATCTGTGACCAACAGAGTCATATCTGTATTCTCAGTCATGTGAAATCCATAGATTAGGACCTAATGAATTTATTTCAAAGGATTGATTTCCTTATAGGAAGTGTAACTCAGTAAAATCTTTGCCATGTAGTGTTTTTTGTCATGTCCAGTAGATATAAATCCAATGAAATGCATTGATCCTGATAATTACCTGTGTTTCCGTAGGCGTTCCACCTCCAGCTGTAGAGAGTCTATCTTGTCTCCAAACTCCTGTTTAAACAGTTTATGATCCTCCCCAGCCTGGTCCCGCTCCCTCTCCGCCTGACGGGATCTGCACCGGGGGTGGGGGGGGCAAGGTGAACGGCGGGGGGTAAAATGAACTTATGGTAAAATGAAAATTAAACAAGAACTCATGGACTAAACTTCAAATGAAGAAGACAACAAACTCATGGCAAATGAAGAAGACAACAAACTCATGGCAAATGAAGAAGACAACAAACTCATGGTAAATGAAGAAGACGCAACAAACTCATGGCAAATGAAGAAGAGGCAACAAACTCATGGCAAATGAAGAAGACGCAACAAACTCATGGCAAATGAAGAAGACGCAACAAACTCATGGCAAATGAAAAGAACAAAACATAGTGGATAGAGAGTCTCCATTTCAACAGAAAAAGGGAGAGAAACAGGAAGAGGCCTAAAGAGAAAGCTAGGATACGTCAAAAAGAAAGCGAAGGGAACAGAGACTCCTCCTCCCATCATCCAGAAGCAGACCAGAAGTTTGCATTGAATATGTTTTTATTATGTATTGGACTACAGTTGACATCTAAGGTAATAGAACCACATACAAAGGCATTTCCTTTTAACTTGCTTTAGCGTTCTCATTCTGACCTGGACTGACCTTTCACACAACCAGTACATCCTTACATGGTGATTTGGGTTGCTGTTCAACGGTAGATGTGCTGTTCAGTGCTCTGGGGTGAGATTCCCAAAAACAATATATCTTTAGCAGTAAGACCATGTTAAAAATCCATCGGTAGGCAATAGAAGAACGATGATCTGAATGCTAAAGATTATATTTTGTTTTGACGAGATTAGAGGAGGAAGCAGAACTACAAACTGTGTGTACTGTAATGGTTCAGACGTCATCATACTATAATTACTGTGTTATGTTTCAGGAGTCCAGATCTTTATTTTAACCTTGGGGTTTAGACTTGAGTTGGGCTTGGTGGCTGGTCTAAGGACCGATGTCTGTCGGGTGTGCTTCTACACCTGCATTGCTTGCTGTTTGGGGTTTTAGGCTGGGTTTCTGTACAGCACTTTGAGATATCAGCTGATGTACGAAGGGCTATATAAATAAATTTGATTTGATTTTGATTTGTCGGGCTGCTCTCAGAACACAGGAATGCATAGTGTTCCAGAACAATATACGTTCCTATGGTATTTACTGTGGGGTCATAAAGTAATGACACCTTTGATAAACATGTGCAAAAAGTGACTGTACATATTAAATATTGAGATATATTGTATGCAACAAAAATAGATATTATTTTAAACTTTTTAAAAAAAAATTTTTTTTTTTTTTTTAAATCGCTCAGAAAAATAGATTTTGTTTAAACAAGTAATCCATTTTTTTCTCAAAAAAGTTAGATGTCAAAATGATTACCACCCTGTTTTCAATAGGGATGGGGGATACAGTCAGACGGCCCTTTTTTAATTAAAATCAGATGTTTTCAACGGGTTTCACAGCCAGAGACTGGGTAGAGTTCCATGAGGCCACTGACCTTAACAAGGGCCTCAGGACCAGTGGAAGAACAACCTCTATGTTCATGTCCTCTGACCAGAGCAGCGGTTACAATCCAAGTGCAATTTCCGTTTATCAAACTCCCGACGTTTCCATTTGTTGGCTGACGGGAACACAGAGCACCTTGGCCACACACCAGTGGTGGGTTTAGTGTCTAAATGAGAACGTACGAGCAGAAAATAAACCCGGAACTACTGTACAATATGATGGTGGATCTTTGATGTTTTGGGGATATGTTGCTTCCTCTGGTCAATAGCATCATGAAATGAAACCAGAACCAGGACATTTAGCCTATTAACCTGGTTGCATCTGACAGAAGACTGAAACATGACCACAAGTGGGATTTCCAGCAGGACAATAACCCCAAGCACACATCAAAATCCACAAAGAAATAGTTAAATTGGCCACAAAATAAAATAGATTACTTGTTAAACAAAATGTTTTTCTCTGAGCAATTGTATTTGTATAAAATAATAACCACATTTTTTTGGAGCATACAATATAGCTAAGTATGATTTCTTTTATACGGTAATTAGTGCTCATCTTATTCAAACGTGTCAATAATTTCGGACCCCACTGTATCTATATAGTAAACGGCTCTGAGGTATAGCCTACGGTCCTTATAGTCTGATCTAAGGACCTATGCTGCTGTTGGCAGAGATGGGCTACATTTGAAATATCTATTTCAATTACTTAAGTATTTTGTAAATGTGGATTTCCCCAGGCTGAACGACACTCCGATGTATTCTGTAACAAGATACTTTCGAAAGATGTCATTCGTATTTTCAGAAATAGAAAATACTTTTCTATAACATTTTTTTTTATTTTTTTTCAAATAGCGATTCATGATTTTGTGGCCCCCTTTTCACCCTGCATTGGTATCAGTAGTCTGATGGCACTACGGTGTGATAAGAACGTCTGCTGAATGAACTAAACATACATGTATATGGAAAAATGAACAATTGCAAAGCATGCTGAGTATTATTTGAATGAGCTCCGCCCCAGAAAAAAAAAGGCCAATAATAATAATAATAATAATACCCAGTGTGCTTTGCAGTTAATTTTGGTCTGTTCATTTTCATAATACATAATATTTTGGTCACTTAAGCCTTCCGCATCCTTCGGTTTTGGCTGGCGCCTGGCTAAACTAGTGTGCTCGCATACTTCCTTAAGTCCTTTGCTTGAAAAAAAAGAGGGAAAAAAAAGTGACAATAGTACTGTTTGTCCATCTTAAGACGCCGTAGCCAGTATACACTTCCTCAAAATAGTAAGAATGAATCTAAGCTAACTCAAGAAATCCGTCATTGGCGTTTTTTTACCTAGGAGATCCTAGTCCCGCAATTTTAGAAAAAAAAACTTCCCAAAATGTCATGATTAATATACATGCATGAACCGTCCTTAGTGTTTGGGAAGGGAAGCACACACCTTTACAGTTCAACTAAGGTAGATACCAACATATCACAGTCATAGCAAGTAAAACGATTCTGTCACCATTTGCTGAGGATGCTGTTGCTGTTCGGGCCGGCTACTTGCAAATGTATTTCTGTATACAAATACATGTATTTCTGAATACAAAATAGTTGAAGTATTTTGTCGTTTATTTTAGATACATTGATCTTTATGGTAATTTGTAAATTCTTGCCCATTCTTGACTGTAGGGGGGGGGCTTCAGGGGATCGATTTACAAGAAACAACAGCAGCCATTTCAATTTTCAGAACAGTACACCCATCTCTCTTCCCGAAAATGGCTGACATCCCAAACTCGAAGTCTTGTATCAGGGAACATTCATTACATGTGTGGGGGGGGATCTGATATCTTCATTCCTTACGGAATGAACCCAAGCTAAAGTCCTGAAACCCAGCGAGCAGAATGGAGCCCCCTCTGCACTGCTAGTATACCGACAGAAAAACACACGGAAGAACAGAAAACCAGGCTAGAGGAAGCCAGAGAGACTATATCAGTCAGGAGAGTAGAGGTTTAGGAAAGAAAATGTAATTTAACACTAGAGAAGGAAAGGAACCGTAACAGATGTCATACCAAAAAATAAGTAACCTAGTTAAAGGGATAGTCCGGGATTTCGGCAATAAGGTCCTTTATCTACTTCCCTACAGTTAGATGAACTCGTGGACAGCATTTTCATGTCTCTGTGTGCAGTTTGAAGAAAGTTGCTAACTAGCATTGGTACAATTGCTAACTAGCGTTAGCGCGATGACTGGAAGTCTATGGTATATGCTAGCAGACCCGATTGCATCCCAGTCATTGCGCTAACATTAGTTAGCATGATCGCAGATACCATAGACTTCCAGTCATTGCCCTAACGCTAGTTAGCAATTGCGCTAGCGCTAGTTTGCAACTTGCTTCAAACTGCACGCGGAGACATACAAAATGGAATCCACAAGTTCATCTAACTCTAGGGAAGTAGACACATGACCTCACTGCCAAAATCCTGAAGTATCCCTTTAAGTAATTTCTATATTATGCAAATATTGTTTTTTCTGATTTGGATCAGGGTTTATCAAACTATGATGTGGGTGTCATTCTGGGGAACAGAGGAGAGGGGAGGGAGGACTACTGTTGCTTCTGAAGCAGTTTCTCTGCGTTGGAACTCAAGCTTCTGGCCTGCTTCACACAGTCTTCCTCACTGTGAGGAGGAGATAGTGGAGGAAGAGGTAAAGAACCAAGAAATGAAAGGGATGGAGAAATGGAAAGATATAAGAAAGTAGCGATGGATAGAATAGATAGAGAGGGGGAAAAGGAAGAGGGTAGTTACTAAGCCCTGAAAAGAACACATGTTTAGATTAGATCTGAGAGTCAAAAACACTGGCAAGAGTCTGTCCAAAGCTTTGTCAGAGGAGATTCTCTCTCAATCCAGGATTGGTCTTCATCTGGGTCCATGAAATCCATCCAAAATGCTTTGGGTAAACTCCAGTCCTATTATTATGAGTAGTGGACAAGTGGTGTAGTAGAGTAGTAGACTGCAGGTGTAGTAGAGTAGTAGACTAGTGGTGTAGTAGAGTAGTAGACTACTGGTGTAGTAGAGTAGTAGACTAGTGGTGTAGTAGAGTAGTAGACTACTGGTGTAGTAGAGTAGTAGACTACTGGTGTAGTAGAGTAGTAGACTACTGGTGTAGTAGAGTAGTAGACTGCAGGTGTAGTAGAGTAGTAGACTACAGGTGTAGCAGTGTAGACTACAGGTGTAGCAGTGTAGACTACAGGTGTAGTAGTGTAGACTACAGGTGTAGTAGTGTAGACTACAGGTGTAGCAGTGTAGACTACAGGTGTAGCAGTGTAGACTACAGGCGCAGCAGTGTAGACTACAGGTGTAGCAGTGTAGACTACAGCGAAACTCAAGTCGTGAGTAAGACCCTTCAAACAGGTCAACATTCACAAGGCTGCGGGGCCAGACGGATTACCAGGACGTGTACTCCGAGCATGTGCTGACCAACTGGCAAGTGTCTTCACTGATATTTCAACCTCTCCCTGTCCGAGTCCATAATACCAACATTTTAAAAATACCACCATAGTCCCTATGCCGAAGAACACTACGGTAACCTGCCTAAATGACTACCGACCTGTAGCACTCACGTCTGTAGCCATTAAGTGCTTTGAAAGGCTGGTCATGGCTCACATCAACACCATTATCCCAGAAACTCTAGAGCCACTCCGATTTGCATACCGCCCCAACAAATCCACAGATGATGCAATCTCTATTGCACTCTACACTCCAAAGGGGTGTGTCCCCTCCTGTACTCCCTGTTCCTTCATGACTGCACGGCCAGGCACGACTCCAACACCATCATTAAGTTTGTCGATGATCAACGACGAGACAGCCTATAGGGAGGAGGTCAGAGACCTTGCCGTGTTCTAACCAAGACAACAACCTCTCCCTCAACGATGAGACAGCCTATAGGGAGGAGGTCAGAGATCTGGCCGTGAGGTGCAATGACAACAACCTCTCCCTCAACGATGAGACAGCCTATAGGGAGGAGGTCAGAGATCTGGCCGTGAGGTGCAATGACAACAACCTCTCCCTCAACGATGAGACAGCCTATAGGGAGGAGGTCAGAGACCTGGCCGTGAGGTGCAACGACAACAACCTCTCCCTCAACGATGAGACAGCCTATAGGGAGGAGGTCAGAGACCTGGCCGTGAGGTGCAATGACAACAACCTCTCCCTCAACGATGAGACAGCCTATAGGGAGGAGGTCAGAGACCTGGCCGTGAGGTGCAATGACAACAACCTCTCCCTCAACGATGAGACAGCCTATAGGGAGGAGGTCAGAGACCTGGCCGTGAGGTGCAACGACAACAACCTCTCCCTCAACGATGAGACAGCCTATAGGGAGGAGGTCAGAGACCTGGCCGTGAGGTGCAATGACAACAACCTCTCCCTCAACGATGAGACAGCCTATAGGGAGGAGGTCAGAGACCTGGCCGTGAGGTGCAATGACAACAACCTCTCCCTCAACGATGAGACAGCCTATAGGGAGGAGGTCAGAGACCTGGCCGTGAGGTGCAACGACAACAACCTCTCCCTCAACGATGAGACAGCCTATAGGGAGGAGGTCAGAGACCTGGCCGTGAGGTGCAATGACAACAACCTCTCCCTCAACGTGATCAAGACAAAGGAGATGATTGTGGACTACAGGAAAAAGATGACTGAACACGCCCACATTCACATCGACGGGGCTGTTAGTGGAGCGGGTCAAGAGTTTCAAGTTCCTTGGTGTCCACATCACCAACAAACCATCATGGTCCAAACACACCAAGACAGTTGTGAAGAGGTAACGACAACTCCTATTCCCCCTCAGGAGACTGAAAAGATTTGGCATGGGTCCTGGGATCCTCAAAAGGTTCTACAGCTGCACCATCGAGAGCATCCTGACTGGTTGCATCACCGCCTGGTATGGCAACTGCTCAGCCTCCGACCGCAAGGTACTACAGAGGGTAGTGCGTACGGCCCAGTACATCACTGGGCCCAAGCTTCCTGCCATCCAGGACATCTATACCAGGCGGTGTCAGAGGAAGGCCCTAAAAATGGTCAAAGACTCCAGCCACCCTAGTAATAGACTGTTCTCTCTACTACCGCATGGCAAGCGGTACCGGAGCCCCAAGTCTAGGTCCAAGAGGCTTCTCAACAGCTTCTACCCCCAAGCCATTAGACTCCTGAACATCTAATCAAATGGCTACCCAGACTATTTGCATTGACCCCCACCTTTACACTGCTGCTACTCTCTGTTATTATCATAGTCACTTTACCTCTAGCTACATGTACATATTATCTCAACTAACCGGTGCCCCTGCACATAGACTCTGTATCGGTGCCCCCCTGTATTTAGTCTCGCTATTTTACTGCTGTTCTTTAATTACTTGTTACTTTTATTTTTTAATTCATATTTATTTTAAACTGCGTTGTTGGTTAGGGGCTCGTAAGTAAGCATTTCACTGTAATACGTGTTGTATGTGGCCTAATAAATTGTGATTTGATTTGACATTTCTGCCTCATGCACAAATTCATGTTGTTATTCCTCAATATCAAAAAGTCAAGGCGAGGTAATCAGAAGACTTTGCTATTTTATTTATCTGTTATTTTACCAGGTTAGTTGACTGAGAACTTCTCATTTACAGCAACGACCTGGGGAATAGTTACAGGGGAGAGGAGGGGGGGGGGGGGGGGGGTGAATGAGACAATTGTAAACTGGGGATTATTAGATGATCGGGATGGTTTGAGGGCCAGATTGGGAATTTAGCCAGGACACCGGGGTTAACACCCCTACTCTTACGATAAGTGCCATGGGATCTTTAATGACCTCAGATAAACGGGTGTCCTGACTAACGTCCCATCCGAAAGACGGCACCCTACACAGGGCAATGTCCCCAATCACTGGGGCATTTGGGATATTTTTTAGATCAGAGGAAACAGTGCCTCCTACTGGCCCTCCAACACCACTTCCAGCAGCATCTGGTCTCCCATCCAGGGACCGACCAGGACCAACCCTGCTTAGCTTCAGAAGCAAGCCAGCAGTGGTATGCAGGGTGGTAATGCTGCTGGCTATACATTCATTTCATCTGCAGTGTGAGCAGGAGAACACGCATTTTATGGCTCATAAAAGTGTTGACAGTGTTGAATAACAACAGACATGAAGTTACTCATAAAAACAGCAGCTCGTTGCTGAATTCGTTGACAGTCTCTAGGACCGGTTTTAAAAGTTTTTTTAATCTCAGAGTATCACATTTGCTGTGCGTTCAAGGATACTACAGACACCATAATCTGAACCATCTGATTGGCCAGCCATAGGCCTACAGGTGCACTTGATTTGTTTTCCGGGCCAGGGGCGTATGACACTCAGAGGCAGCGGTACAGCGAAGCCCGATCTTAACAACAATTATTCTGGGTTTAGTTTTTCCTTGTCTCACCGATGCGCCCTAATACAAATTCCAGATTCTCACAGCAAAATATTTAGGGGCATATGCAACTAAAATATTCAAGCTTTAGAGCCCTGAGTAGTGTGCAGTGTAGTGCGCTTTAGAGGCATGAGTGTAGTGTAGAGTAGAGTGCACTTTAGAGCCCTGAGTGTAGTGTAGTGTGGAGTGGAGTGCACTTCAGAGCCCTGAGTGTAGTGTAGTGTGGATTGGAGTGCACTTCAGAGCCCTGAGTGTAGTGTAGAGTGCGCTTTAAAGGCCTGAGTATAGTGTGGAGTGGAGTGCGCTTTAGAGCCCTGAGTGTAGTGGAGTGCACCTCAGAGCATTGAGTGTAGTGTGGAGTGCACTTCAGAGCCCTGAGTGTAGTGTGGAGCGTACTTTAAAGCCCTGAGTGTAGTGTAGAGTGTGTAGTGGAGTGCACTTCAGAGCCCTGAGTGTAGTGTAGAGTGTGTAGTGGAGTGCACTTCAGAGCCCTTAGTGTAGTGTATAGTGAAGTGCACTTCAGAGCCCTGAGTGTAGTGTAGAGTGTGTAGTGGAGTGCACTTCAGAGCCCTTAGTGTAGTGTATAGTGAAGTGCACTTCAGAGCCCTGAGTGTAGTGTAGAGTGTGTAGTGTTGTGCGCTTTAGAGCCCTGTATGTAGTGTGTAGTGTAGTGTGTGCTTCAGAGCCCTGAGTGTAGTGTGGAGTGGAGTGCACTTCAGAGCCCTGTGTGTAGTGTGGAGTGGAGTGCGCTTCAGAGCCCTGAGTGTAGTGTGTAGTGGAGTGTGAAGATGGGGTCACCTCCCACCTGATCTCTAGCTGTTTTATTGTCCCAGCCATCTGATTTGTCTTCTCCTCTAGGCGACTGATGACCTCACTCTTCTGCTTGGCGCTCACCTCTGAGCTCTGTGGACACCAAGGTTGGGATCAATGACACTTCAATTCACTTAACTCAAATTCCAATAACTGGGCGTTAGTTGTGGGTCTTTGTAGAAAATACTACATTTCTAAAAGAGCCTCTCTCACACCCAAGGCGTGTACCTGGGACTTCTGCGCTAGCTGCAGGTTGAGGGTCCGGAGATCATCCAGCTGTTGTCGTAGTTCCACCAGAGCATCCTGTTTCTCACACATATCCGTCTCTAACATCTTCATAGACAGCTCCATCTCCTGCTTCATACCAATCTGAACCTCCAACTCCTTCTCTACATCCTGGAGGGAAAGGGAGACGGGTTAGTACGGGGCGCAGGGAGAGGGGGACGGGTTAGTACGGGGCGCAGGGAGAGAGAGGGACGGGTTAGTACGGGGCGCAGGGCGAGAGGGACGGGTTAGTACGGGGCGCAGGGAGAGAGGGACGGGTTAGTACGGGGTGCAGGGAGAGAGGGACGGGTTAGTACGGGGCGCAGGGAGAGGGGGACGGGTTAGTACGGGGTGCAGGGAGAGAGGGACGGGTTAGTACGGGGTGCAGGGAGAGAGGGACGGGTTAGTACGGGGCGCAGGGAGAGAGGGACTGGTTAGTACGGGGCGCAGGGAGAGGGGGGCGGGTTAGTACGGGGCGCAGGGAGAGGGGGGCGGGTTAGTACGGGGAGCAGGGAGAGAGGGACTGGTTAGTACGGGGAGCAGGGAGAGAGGGACTGGTTAGTACGGGGTGCAGGGAGAGAGGGACTGGTTAGTACGGGGTGCAGGGAGAGAGGGACGGGTTAGTACGGGGCGCAGGGAGAGAGGGACTGGTTAGTACGGGGTGCAGGGAGAGAGGGACGGGTTAGTACGGGGCGCAGGGAGAGAGGGACTGGTTAGTACGGGGTGCAGGGAGAGA
This sequence comes from Oncorhynchus clarkii lewisi, assembly GCF_045791955.1. NCBI lineage: Eukaryota > Metazoa > Chordata > Actinopteri > Salmoniformes > Salmonidae > Oncorhynchus > Oncorhynchus clarkii. Next base: position 46,210,350 of record NC_092176.1, on the reverse strand, counting down.
GGGACTGGTTAGTACGGGGCGCAGGGAGAGGGGGGCGGGTTAGTACGGGGAGCAGGGAGAGAGAGACAGGTTAGTACGGGGCGCAGAGGAAGGATAGATGAATGATGGAGAGGGGGGATGAATGATGGAGAGGGGGGATGGATAGATGAATGATGGAGAGGGGGAATGAGGAAGAGAGGGGATGAATGATGGAGAGGGGGGATGAATGATGGAGAGGGGGGGGCAGAGGAAGAGGGGGGATGAATGATGGAGGGGGGGCGGAGGAAGAGGGGGGATGAATGATGGAGAGGGGGGGTGGAGGAAGAGGGGGGATGAATGATGGAGAGGGGGGGGGCGGAGGAAGAGGGGATGAATGATGGAGAGGGGGGATGAATGATGGAGAGGGGGGATGAATGATGGAGAGGGGGGAAGGATAGATGAATGAGAGAGAGGGGGGATGAGGAAGAGAGGGGATGAATGATGGAGAGGGGGGGAGAGGGGGGGATGAATGATGGAGAGGGGGGGGGGGCGGAGGAAGAGGGGGGGATGAATGATGGAGGGGGGGGCGGAGGAAGAGGGGGGATGAATGATGGAGAGGGGGGGCGGAGGAAGAGGGGGGATGAATGATGGAGAGGACAGAGGAAGGATAGATTAATGAGGGAGAGGGATAGAGAGACAATCTGCACTAGAGGTCGACCGATTATGATTTTTCAACACCGATACAGATTATTGGAGGACCAAAAAAAGCTGATACCGATTAGTCGGCCGATTTTTACATTTATTTGTAATAATGACAATTACAACAATACTGAATGAACACTTATTTTAACTTAATATAATACATCAATAAAATCAAATTAACCTCAAATAAATAATGAAACATGTTCAATTTGGTGTAAATTATGCAAAAACAAAGTGTTGGAGAAGAAAGTAAAAGTGCAATATGTGCCATGTAAGAAAGCTAACGTTTAAGTTCCTTGCTCAGAACATGAGAACATATGAAAGCTGGTGGTTCCTTTTTAACATGAGTCTTCAATATTCCCAGGTAATAAGTTTTAGGTTGTAGTTATTATAGGAATTATAGGACTATTTCCCTCTATACCATTTGTATTTCATATACCTTTGACTATTGGATGTTCTTATAGGCACTTTAGTAATGCCAGTATAACAGTATAGCTTCCGTCCCTCTCGGTCCTCCCTGGGCTCGAACCAGCAACACAACGACAACAGCTACCATCAAAGCAGCGTTACCCATGCAGAGCAAGGGGAACAACCACTCCAAGTCTCAGAGCGAGTGACGTTTGAAACGCTATTAGCGCGGACGCCGCTAACTAGCCAGCCATTTCACTTCGGTTACACCAGCCTCATCTCGGGAGATGATGGGCTTGAAGTCATAAACAGCTCAATGCTTGAAGCACAGCGAAGAGCTGCTGGCAAAACGCACTAAAGTGCTGTTTGAATGAATGCTTACGAGCCTGCTGCTGCCTACCACCACTCAGTCAGACTGCTCTATCAAATCAGAGACTTAATTATAACATAATAACACACAGAAATACGAGCCTTTGGTCATTAATATGGTCGAATCTGGAAACTATCATTTAGAAAACAAAACGTTTATTCTTTCAGTGAAATATGGAACCGTTCAGTATTTTATCTAACGGGTGGCATCCATCAGTCTAAATATTGCTGTTACATTGCACAACCTTCAATGTTATGTCATAATTATGTACAATTCTGGCTAATTAATTACGGTCTTTGTTAGGAAGAAATGGTCTTCACACATTTCGCAACGAGCCAGGTGGCCCAAACTGCTGCATATACCCTGACTACTTGCATGGAACGCAAGAGAAGTGACACAATTTCCCTAGTTCAAGGAAATTCACGTTAGCAGGCATTATTAACTAAATATGCAGGTTTAAAAATATATACTTGTGTATTGATTTTAAGAAAGGTGTTTTTGGTTAGGTACACATTGGTGCAACGTTTTTTTTGCGAATGCGCTTGTTAAATCACCCGTTTGGTGACGTAGACTATGATTCAATGATTAACTAACAGGCACCGCATCGATTATATGCAACGCAGGACAAGCTAGTTAACCTAGTAATATCATCAACCATGTGTAGTTAACTAGTGATTATGTTAAGATTGATCGTTTTTTTATAAGATAAGTTTAATGCTAGCTAGCACCTTACCTTGGCTCCTTGCTGCCCTCGTGTAACAGGTAGTCAGCCTGCCACGCAGTTTCCTCGTGGAATGCAATGTAAGGTAGGTGGTTAGAGCGTTGGACTAGTTAACCGCAAGGTTGCAAAAACGAATCCACGAGCTGACAAGGTAATCTGTCGTTCTGCCCCTGAAAAAGGCAGTTAACCCCCTGTTCCTAGACCAGTTAACCCACTGTTCCTAGACCAGTTAACCCCCTGTTCCTAGACCAGTTAACCCACTGTTCCTAGACCAGTTAACCCACTGTTCCTCGACCAGTTAACCCACTGTTCCTAGACCAGTTAACCCACTGTTCCTAGACCAGTTAACCCACTGTTCCTAGACCAGTTAACCCACTGTTCCTAGACCAGTTAACCCACTGTTCCTAGACCAGTTAACCCACTGTTCCTAGGCCAGTTAACCCACTGTTCCTAGGCCAGTTAACCCACTGTTCCTAGGCCAGTTAACCCACTGTTCCTAGACCAGTTAACCCACTGTTCCTAGACCAGTTAACCCACTGTTCCTAGGCCAGTTAACCCACTGTTCCTAGACCAGTTAGCCCACTGTTCCTAGACCAGTTAACCCACTGTTCCTAGACCAGTTAGCCCACTGTTCCTAGACCAGTTAACCCACTGTTCCTAGACCAGTTAACCCACTGTTCCTAGACCAGTTAACCCACTGTTCCTAGACCAGTTAACCCACTGTTCCTAGGCCAGTTAACCCACTGTTCCTAGACCAGTTAACCCACTGTTCCTAGGCCAGTTAACCCACTGTTCCTAGACCAGTTAACCCACTGTTCCTAGACCAGTTAACCCACTGTTCCTAGACCAGTTAACCCACTGTTCCTAGACCAGTTAACCCACTGTTCCTAGACCAGTTAACCCACTGTTCCTAGACCAGTTAACCCACTGTTCCTAGACCAGTTAACCCACCGTTCCTAGACCAGTTAACCCACCGTTCCTAGACCAGTTAACCCACCGTTCCTAGACCAGTTAACCCACCGTTCCTAGACCAGTTAACCCACCGTTCCTAGACCAGTTAACCCACCGTTCCTAGACCAGTTAACCCACCGTTCCTAGACCAGTTAACCCACCGTTCCTAGACCAGTTAACCCACCGTTCCTAGACCAGTTAACCCACCGTTCCTAGACCAGTTAACCCACCGTTCCTAGACCAGTTAACCCACCGTTCCTAGACCAGTTAACCCACCGTTCCTAGACCAGTTAACCCACCGTTCCTAGACCAGTTAACCCACCGTTCCTAGACCAGTTAACCCACCGTTCCTAGACCAGTTAACCCACCGTTCCTAGACCAGTTAACCCACCGTTCCTAGACCAGTTAACCCACCGTTCCTAGACCAGTTAACCCACCGTTCCTAGACCAGTTAACCCACCGTTCCTAGACCAGTTAACCCACCGTTCCTAGACCAGTTAACCCACCGTTCCTAGACCAGTTAACCCACCGTTCCTAGACCAGTTAACCCACCGTTCCTAGACCAGTTAACCCACCGTTCCTAGACCAGTTAACCCACCGTTCCTAGACCAGTTAACCCACCGTTCCTAGACCAGTTAACCCACCGTTCCTAGACCAGTTAACCCACCGTTCCTAGACCAGTTAACCCCACCGTTCCTAGACCAGTTAACCCACCGTTCCTAGACCAGTTAACCCACCGTTCCTAGACCAGTTAACCCACCGTTCCTAGACCAGTTAACCCACCGTTCCTAGACCAGTTAACCCACCGTTCCTAGACCAGTTAACCCACTGTTCCTAGACCAGTTAACCCACTGTTCCTAGACCAGTTAACCCACTGTTCCTAGACCAGTTAACTCACCGTTCCTAGACCAGTTAACCCACCGTTCCTAGACCAGTTAACCCACTGTTCCTAGACCAGTTAACCCACTGTTCCTAGACCAGTTAACCCACTGTTCCTAGACCAGTTAACCCACTGTTCCTAGACCAGTTAACCCACTGTTCCTAGACCAGTTAACCCACCGTTCCTAGACCAGTTAACCCACCGTTCCTAGACCAGTTAACCCACCGTTCCTAGACCAGTTAACCCACTGTTCCTAGACCAGTTAACCCACTGTTCCTAGACCAGTTAACCTACCGTTCCTAGACCAGTTAACCCACCGTTCCTAGACCAGTTAACCCACTGTTCCTAGACCAGTTAACCTACTGTTCCTAGACCAGTTAACCCACCGTTCCTAGACCAGTTAACCCACTGTTCCTAGACCAGTTAACCCACCGTTCCTAGACCAGTTAACCCACCGTTCCTAGACCAGTTAACCCACTGTTCCTAGACCAGTTAACCCACTGTTCCTTGACCAGTTAACCCACTGTTCCTAGACCAGTTAACCCACTGTTCCTAGACCAGTTAACCCACTGTTCCTAGGCAGTCATTGAAAATAAGAATGTGTTCTTAACTGTCTTGCCTGGTAAATTAAATGTGTAAAAAATTTTTTTTTAAATAATTCGGCAAACCGGTGGCCAAAAATACAGATTACCGATTGTTATGAAAACTTGAAATAGGCCCTAATTAAATCAGCCATTCCGATTGATCGGTCGACCTCTAATCTGCACCTCCAACTCCATGTCCTGAGGGGGATAGAGGAGGGAGGAAATATCTGATCCATGTCAGGAATAAAGGGGACGAACAGAGAGAGAAACTGACCAATCGTAGCAGAGTTTCCTCCTTAAGCTGTTTGCGTGCCTCTCCCAGCACCTGGCCGTCTGCCAAGCCGTCCCCTGACCGCGACGCCTGGCGAGACAACATGGAGCACATTACATGATATACAACTCAATTATTACACCCTACAACATACAGCCAAGTACACCCTACAACATACAGCCAAGTACACCCTACAACATACAGCCAAGTACACCCTACAACATACAGCCAAGTACAACCTACAACATACAGCCAAGTACACCCTACAACATACAGCCAAGTACACCCTACAACATAAAGCCAAGTACACCCTACAGCCAAGTACACCCTACAACATACAGCCAAGTACACCATACAGCCAAGTACACCCTACAACATACAGCCAAGTACACCCTACAACAAACAGACAAGTACACCCTACAACAAACAGCCAAGTACACCCTACAACATACAGCCAAGTACACCATACAGCCAAGTACACCCTACAACATACAGCCAAGTACACCCTACAACAAACAGACAAGTACACCCTACAACAAACAGCCAAGTACACCTTACAACAAACAGCCAAGTACACCCTACAACATACAGCCAAGTACACCCTACAACATACAGCCAAGTACACCCTACATACGAGATATTTCTGAAAATGTTTGAGGGGTGGACAACCTTGCGACTGGACTCTAGCTGGTAGGAGCTCTCCTCCTTGACTCGTTCTACATCCTCTTGTAGGGTGATGATCCGGTTGTTGGCTACTGCAAGCTGGACAGACAACACAGCAGGTTACAAACATACATTACTAATGTAGTCTACTGCAAACTGGACAGACCACACACCAGTGGGCTTCTAGAAAAGCACCTCTCGGCACCATAGTGCAGTGGCAGAACGCACGGTAGAAATGAGAACCAGGTAGAAACTAACCAGCCCACCTCTTCAGTGAGCTTGGTGTTGGACTTCTCCATAGTGTCCACTTTGGCCTGCAGGTTGTTGACCGAAGCACTCAGGTGTCTGTTGAGCTCCTCAACGTAGTTCTTCTGGTCCAGGATGGCTGTGATCTGTCCATCCCTGGTGGGAGACGAGACAAAATACAAAACATGTGGTAAGTATGTAGGGCCGTGTCTCTCAACACTAGGCTGTGTCTCTCAACACTAGGTCGTGTCTCTCAACACTAGGCCGTGTCTCTCAACACTAAGCCGTGTCTCTCAACACAAAGCCGTGTCTCTCAACACTAGGCCGTGTCTCTCAACACTAGGTCGTGTCTCTCAACACTAGGCCGTGTCTCTCAACACTAGGCCGTGTCTCTCAACACTAGGCCGTGTCTCTCAACACTAGGTCGTGTCTCTCAACACTAGGCCGTGTCTCTCTAGGGCCGTGTCTCTCAACACTAAGCCGTGTCTCTCAACACTAGGCCGTGTCTCTCAACACTAGGTCGTGTCTCTCAACACTAGGCCGTGTCTCTCTAGGGCCGTGTCTCCTCAACACTAAGCCGTGTCTCTCAACACTAGGCCGTGTCTCTCAACACTAGGTCGTGTCTCTCAACACTAGGGCCGTGTCTCTCTAGGGCCGTGTCTCCTCAACACTAGGGCCGTGTCTCCTCAACTCTAGGGCCGTGTCTCTCTAGGGCCGTGTCTCTCTAGGGCCGTGTCTCCTCAACACTAGGGCCGTGTCTCTCAACACTAGGCCGTGTCTCTCAACACTAGGTCGTGTCTCTCAACACTAAGCCGTGTCTCTCAACACTAAGCCGTGTCTCTCAACACTAAGCCGTGTCTCTCAACACTAGGCCGTGTCTCTCAACACTAGGCCGTGTCTCTCAACACTAGGTCGTGTCTCTCAACACTAGGGCCGTGTCTCTCTAGGGCCGTGTCTCCTCAACACTAGGGCCGTGTCTCCTCAACTCTAGGGCCGTGTCTCTCTAGGGCCGTGTCTCTCTAGGGCCGTGTCTCCTCAACACTAGGGCCGTGTCTCTCTAGGGCCGTGTCTCCTCAACACTAGGGCCGTGTCTCTCTAGGGCCGTGTCTCCTCAACACTAGGGCCGTGTCTCTCTAGGGCCGTGTCTCCTCAACACTAGGGCCGTGTCTCTCTAGGGCCGTGTCTCCTCAACACTAGGGCCGTGTCTCCTCAACACTAGGGCCGTGTCTCTCTAGGGCCGTGTCTCCTCAACACTAGGGCCGTGTCTCCTCAACACTAGGGCCGTGTCTCCTCAACACTAGGGCCGTGTCTCCTCAACACTAGGGCCGTGTCTTTCTAGGGCCGTCTCTCCTCAACACTAGGGCTGTGTCTCCTCAACACTAGGGCCGTGTCTCTCTAGGGCCGTGTCTCTCTAGGGCCGTGTCTCTCTAGGGCCGTGTCTCCTCAGCACTAGGGCCGTGTCTCCTCAGCACTAGGGCCGTGTCTCCTCAGCACTAGGGCCGTGTCTCCTCAGCACTAGGGCCGTGTCTCCTCAGCACTAGGGCCGTGTCTCTCTAGGGCCGTGTCTCTCTAGGGCCGTGTCTCTCTAGGGCCGTGTCTCCTCAGCACTAGGGCCGTGTCTCCTCAGCACTAGGGCCGTGTCTCCTCAGCACTGGGGCCGTGTCTCCTCAGCACTGGGGCCGTGTCTCCTCAGCACTGGGGCCGTGTCTCCTCAGCACTGAGGCCGTGTCTCCTCAGCACTGGGGCCGTGTCTCCTCAGCACTGGGGCCGTGTCTCCTCAAGAAGAGGAGGAACTCACCCTTCTACAGTCTTGCTGCTGTGACCTCCATCCTTAAGATACATGGAGAAGTCTATCACCCCGACCTGGGAACAGGAAACAGACAGACACTGGCATGAACACTTCAGTTAGGAAGAGAAACACAGAATCAAGGTTCTGCAGTTGAAAACTAGCTGTCTGGATAAATCTGTCATGTTTATAAAAGGTGTGGATTGTCCCGGTCAAATGAAGGTAATACAGCCGCTTTGGAAAGTATTCAGACCCTTTGTAAATGTATAGTGTACTAACTACAGTGTAAATGTATAGTGTACTAACTACAGTGTAAATGTATAGTGTACTAACTACAGTGTAAATGTAGTGTACTGACTACAGTGTAAATGTATAGTGTACTGACTACAGTGTAAATGTATAGTGTACTGACTACAGTGTAAATGTAGTGTACTGACTACAGTGTAAATGTATAGTGTACTAACTACAGTGTAAATGTATAGTGTACTGACTACAGTGTAAATGTATAGTGTACTGACTACAGTGTAAATGTATAGTGTACTGACTACAGTGTAAATGTATAGTGTACTAACTACAGTGTAAATTTATAGTGTACTAACTACAGTGTAAATGTATAGTGTACTGACTAGTGTAAATGTATAGTGTACTAACTACAGTGTAAATGTATAGTGTACTGACTACAGTGTAAATGTATAGTGTACTGACTACAGTGTAAATGTATAGTGTACTGACTACAGTGTAAATGTATAGTGTACTGACTACAGTGTAAATGTATAGTGTACTGACTAGTGTAAATGTATAGTGTACTGACTACAGTGTAAATGTATAGTGTACTGACTACAGTGTAAATGTATAGTGTACTGACTACAGTGTAAATGTATAGTGTACTGACTACAGTGTAAATGTATAGTGTACTGACTACAGTGTAAATGTATAGTGTACTAACTACAGTGTAAATGTATAGTGTACTAACTACAGTGTAAATGTAGTGTACTGACTACAGTGTAAATGTATAGTGTACTAACTACAGTGTAAATGTATAGTGTACTGACTACAGTGTAAATGTATAGTGTACTGACTACAGTGTAAATGTATAGTGTACCGACTACAATGTAAATGTATAGTGTACTGACTACAGTGTAACTACAGTGTAAATGCATAGGGTACTAACTACAGTGTAAATGTATAGTGTACTAACTACAGTGTAACTACATTGTAAATGTATAGTGTACTAACTACAGTGTAACTACAGTGTAAATGTATAGTGTACTAACTACAGTGTAACTACAGTGTAAATGTATAGTGTACTGACTACAGTGTAAATGTATAGTGTACTAACTACAGTGTAAATGTATAGTGTACTGACTACAGTGTAAATGTATAGTGTACTGACTACAGTGTAAATGTAGTGTACTAACTACAGTGTAAATGTATAGTGTACTGACTACAGTGTAAATGTATAGTGTACTGACTACAGTGTAAATGTATAGTGTACTGACTACAGTGTAAATGTATAGTGTACTAACTACAGTGTAAATGTATAGTGTACTGACTAGTGTAAATGTATAGTGTACTAACTACAGTGTAAATGTATAGTGTACTGACTACAGTGTAAATGTATAGTGTACCGACTACAATGTAAATGTATAGTGTACTGACTACAGTGTAACTACAGTGTAAATGCATAGGGTACTAACTACAGTGTAAATGTATAGTGTACTAACTACAGTGTAACTACATTGTAAATGTATAGTGTACTAACTACAGTGTAACTACAGTGTAAATGTATAGTGTACTAACTACAGTGTAACTACAGTGTAAATGTATAGTGTACTGACTACAGTGTAAATGTATAGTGTACTAACTACAGTGTAAATGTATAGTGTACTGACTACAGTGTAAATGTATAGTGTACTGACTACAGTGTAAATGTAGTGTACCGACTACAATGTAAATGTATAGTGTACTGACTACAGTGTAAATGTAGTGTACTAACTACAGTGTAGATGTAGTGTACCGACTACAGTGTAACTACAGTGTAAATGTATAGTGTACTGACTACAGTGTAAATGTATAGTGTACTGACTACAGTGTAAATGTATAGTGTACTAACTACAGTGTAAATTTATAGTGTACTAACTACAGTGTAAATGTATAGTGTACTGACTAGTGTAAATGTATAGTGTACTAACTACAGTGTAAATGTATAGTGTACTGACTACAGTGTAAATGTATAGTGTACCGACTACAATGTAAATGTATAGTGTACTGACTACAGTGTAACTACAGTGTAAATGCATAGGGTACTAACTACAGTGTAAATGTATAGTGTACTAACTACAGTGTAACTACATTGTAAATGTATAGTGTACTAACTACAGTGTAACTACAGTGTAAATGTATAGTGTACTAACTACAGTGTAACTACAGTGTAAATGTATAGTGTACTGACTACAGTGTAAATGTATAGTGTACTAACTACAGTGTAAATGTATAGTGTACTGACTACAGTGTAAATGTATAGTGTACTGACTACAGTGTAAATGTAGTGTACTAACTACAGTGTAAATGTATAGTGTACTGACTACAGTGTAAATGTATAGTGTACCGACTACAATGTAAATGTATAGTGTACTGACTACAGTGTAAATGTAGTGTACTAACTACAGTGTCGATGTAGTGTACCGACTACAGTGTAACTACAGTGTAAATGTATAGTGTACTGACTACAGTGTAACTATGTATAGTGTACTGACTACAGTGTAACTACAGTGTAAATGTATAGTGTACTGACTACAGTGTAACTACAGTGTAAATGTATAGTGTACTGACTACAATGTAAATGTATAGTGTACTAACTACAGTGTAAATGTATAGTGTACTAACTACAATGTAAATGTATAGTGTACTAACTACAGTGTAACTACAGTGTAAATGTATAGTGTACTAACTACAATGTAAATGTATAGTGTACTAACTACAGTGTAACTACACAGTGTAGAACATCAACCTGTGAGTCCAGGTCTTCTCCTTTCATACAGAGGTTGGCATCGATGACGTTCAACCCAACCAGCAGCCCGGCGATCACGGCTCCCTCCTCCTCCATCATGAGAGCATTGGCCTCGTAGAACTCACTGTTAACACACACACACCATCGGCCTCATTAAACAACACTGTTAACGCGCGCACACACACACACACACACACACTCCATCGGCCTCATTAAACAACACTGTTAACGCACACACACACCATCGGCCTCATTAAACAACACTGTTAACGCGCACACACACACACACACTCCATCGGCCTCATTAAACAACACTGTTAACGCGCACACACACACACACACACACACACACACCATCGGCCTCATTAAACAACACTGTTAACGCACACACACCATCGGCCTCATTAAACAACACTGTTAACGCGCACACACACACACCCCCATTGGCCTCATTGAACAACTCGCTGGCAACGTATGATCTCACTCACACACACACACACACACACACACACACACACACACACACACACACACACACACACACACACACACACACACACACACACACACACACACACACACACACACACACACACACACACACACACACACCTGAGCAGGTCCTTTCTGTTGATGATGGTCTTCATGTAGTCTGACAGCTTCTTCTGCATCAGGGCCAATCGCAGCCAGGCCCGCCCTCTTCCTAACGGGGTTCTGGTGAGTGACAGGGGTTTGTTTACACCAATCACATATCAACTGAACGGTGAGTGACAGAGACTTACACCAATCAGATAGCGTGTGACAAGTTAACATCAATACAACCAATCCACAAATTTCTTGTTAACAAACTATAGTTTTGGCAAGTCGGTTAGGACATCTACATCTACAAGTCATTTTTCCAACAATTGTTTACAGACAGATTATTTCACTTATAATTCACTGTATCACAATTCCAGTGGGTCAGAAGTTTACATACACTGTCATGGCTTTAGATTCTGATAGGCTAATTGACATCATTTGAGTCAATTGGAGATGTACCTGTGGATGTATTTCATGGCCTACCTTCAAACTCAGTGCCTCTTTGCTTGACATAATGGGAAAATTAAAAGAAATCAGCCAAGACCTCAGAAAAGAAATTGTAGACCTCCACAAGTCTGGTTCAACATTGGGAGCAATTTCCAAACGCCTGAAGGTACCACGTTCATCTGTACAAACAATAGTACGCAAGTATAAACACCAAGGGACCACGCCAGCCGTCATACCGCTCAGGAAGGAGACGTATTCTTTCTCCTAGAGATGAACGTACTTTGGTGCAAATCAATCCCAGAACAACAGCAAAGGACCTTGTGAAGATGTTGGAGGAAACAGGTACAAAAGTATCTATATCCACAGTAAAACAAGTTCTATATGGACACAACCTGAAAGGCCGCTCAGCATGGAAGAAGCCACTGCTCCAAAACCGCCATAAAAAAGCCAGCCTGCGGTTTGCAACTGCACATGGAGACAAAGATCGTAGTTTTTGGAGAAATGTCCTCTGGTCTGATAAAACAAAAGTGGAACTGTTTGGTCATAACGACCATTGTTATTTTTGGAGGGAAAGGGGGAGGCTTCCAAGCCGAAGAACACCATCCCCACCGTGAAGCACGGAGGTGGCAGCATCATGTTGTTGGGGTGCTTTGCTGCAGGAGGGACTGGTGCACTTCACAAAATAGATGGCATCATGAGGGAGGAAAATGATGTTGCTTCAATATTTCCACATCTCAAGACATCAGTCAGGAAGTTAAAGCTTGGTCGCAATTGGGTCTTCCAAATGGACAATGACCACAAGCATACTTCCAAAGTTGTGGCACAAAGTCAAGGTATTGGAGTGGCCACAAAGCCCTGACCTCAATCCTATAGAACATTTGTGGGCAGAACTGAAGAAGTGTGTGCGAGCAAGGAGGCCTACAAACCTGACTCAGTTACACCAGCTTTGTCAGGAGGAATGGGCCAAAATTCACCCAACTTATTGTGGGAAGATTGTGGAAAGCTACCCGAAACGTTTGACCCAAGTTAAACAATTTAAAAGGCAATGCTACCAAATGCTAATTGAATGTATGTAAACTTCTGACCCACTGGGAATGTGATGAAAGAAATAAAAGCTGAAATAAAATCACTCTACTATTGTGACATTAGATGCAGTCTTAGGGACGGCGTTAGTCAGGCGGGAAGAGGACATTAGGGACAGCGTCAGTCAGGCAGGAAGAGGACATTAGGGACAGCGTCAGTCAGGCGGGAAGAGGACATTAGGGACAGCGTTAGACAGGAAGAGGACATTAGGGACGGCGTTAGTTAGACAGGAAGAGAACATTAGGGACGGCGTTAGTCAGACGGGAAGAGGACATTAGGGACGGCGTCAGTCAGACGGGAAGAGGACATTAGGGACAGCGTTAGTCAGACGGGAAGAGGACATTAGGGACAGCGTTAGTCAGGAAGAGGACATTAGGGACGGCGTTAGACAGACGCAGGTCTTACTTGAGTCCTGGCAGGTCTTTGACACTGGCGGTGATCTCTCCAGCCTCAGGGGTGAGTTTCTCCACCAGCTCCAGGGCCCCCCAGAAAGACTTGTTCTGCCCCAGGAACGTCTTCTTGGCTGAGGGGGTCGGTAGAGGGAGCGTTAGGCCAACAATATTACACAACACCAATGCTAAGATCATCCTGACAGGGCACTTCTAAGCATCTTGAATGAACAGAATCAGTAGGTTCAAAATCCAGGAACGTCTTCTTGGCTGAGGGGGTCGGTAGAGGAAGGGGGTTTGAGGACAAGCGGATGAGGGGTGTTAGGCAGAGGAAGGGGGTTTGAGGACAAGTGGATGAGGGGTGTTAGGCAGAGGAAGGGGGTTTGAGGACAAGCGGATGAGGGGTGTTAGGCAGAGGAAGGGGGTTTGAGGACAAGCGGATGAGGGGTGTTAGGCAGAGGGTCTGGTTAAGACCAAGAAAGCTTTAGATTTCCTTTTTTACACTTAAAACCTCTGAACTCTTCTTCTAAGTGGCGTAAATGTACAAAACCAATAGCTTGTAGTGGTCACATACATACATTCAGAAACTATTCACACCCCTTGACTTTATTACACATTTTGTTTCGTTACAGCCGGAATTCAAAATGGATTAAAACAACAAAAAACATCACCCATCTACACACATTACCCCATCATAAACCCCATTACCCCATCATAAACCCCATTACCCCATCATAAACCCCATTACCCCATCATAAACCCCATTACCCCATCATAAACCCATTACCCCATCATAAACCCCATTACCCCATCATAAACCCCATTACCCCACCATAAACCCCATTACCCCATCATAAACCCCATTACCCCATCATAAACCCCATTACCCCATCATAAACCCCATTACCCCCATCATAAACCCCATTACCTCATCATAAACCCCATTACACCACCATAAACCCCATTACCCCACCATAAACTCCATTACCCCACCATAAACCCCATTACCCCACCATAAACCCCATTACCCCACCATAAACCCCATTACCCCACCATAAACCCCATTACCCTATCATAAAACCCATTACCCCATCATAAACCCCATTACCCCATCATAAACCCCATTACCCCATCATAAACCCCATTACCCCATCATAAACCCCATTACCTTATCATAAACCCATTACCCCATCATAAACCCCATTACCCCATCATAAACCCCATTACCCCATCATAAACCCCATTACCCCACCATAAACCCCATTACCCCATCATAAACCCCATTACCCCATCATAAACCCCATTACCCCCATCATAAACCCCATCATAAACCCCATTACACCACCATAAACCCCATTACCCCACCATAAACCCCATTACCCCATCATAAACCCATTACCCCACCATAAACCCCATTACCCCACCATAAACCCATTACCCCACCATAAACCCCATTACCCCATCATAAACCCCATTACCCCATCATAAACCCCATTACCCCACCATAAACCCCATTACCCCACCATAAACCCCATTACCCCACCATAAACCCCATTACCCCACCATAAACCCCATTACCCCCCCATAAACCCACCATAAACCCCATTACCCCACAATAAACCCCATTACCCCACCATAAACCCCATTACCCCACCATAAACCCCATTACCCCATCATAAATCCCATTACCCCATCATAAACCCCATTACCCCATCATAAACCCCATTACCCCATCATAAACCCCATTACCCCATCATAAACCCCATTACCCCATCATAAACCCCATTACCCCATCATAAAGTGAAAACATGGTTAGACCGTTTTTCCAATTTATTGAAAATGAAACAGAAATATCAAAATTTACATAAGTATTCACACCCCTGAGTCAGTACACGTTAGAATCACCTTTGTCACAGATTACAGCTGTGAGTCTTTCTGGGTAAGTCTCTAACAGCTGTGAGTCTTTCTGGGTAAGTCTTTAAGAGCTTTGCACACCTGGATTGTACAATATTTGCACATTATTCTTTTTTAAATTCTTCAACCTCTGTCAAGTTGGTTGTTGATTATGATAAACCCACATTTTCAAGGCAATTTAATTTCAATTTAAGTCAAAACTGTAACTTGGCCACTCAGGAACATTCAACATCGTCTTGGTAAACAACTCCACTCTAGATTTGACCTTGTGTTTGAGGTTATTGTCCCGCTGTAGGTTAATTCATCTCCTAATGTCTGGTGGAAAGCAGACTGAACTAGGTTTTCCTCTAGAATTTTCCCTGTGCTTAGCTCTATTCCGTTTCTTTATATTCTAAAGAAATCCCTTGTCCTTGCTGATGACAAGCATACCCATAACATGATGCAGCCACCACCATGCTTGAACATATGAAGAGTGGTACTCAGTGATACGTTGTGTCTGATTTGTCCGAAACTCTTTGTATTCAGGACATGAAGTTAATTTCTTTCCCATATTCTTTGCAGTTTTACTTTAGTGTCAACAGGAAGCATGTTTAGGAATATCCCTGGGCGGTTTCCTTCCTCTCTGGCAACTGAGTTAAGTAGGACACCTGTATTTTTGTAGTGACTGGGTGTATTGATACATCATCCACAGTGTAATTAATAACTTCACCATGCTCAAAGGGATATTTAATGTCTGCTTTTAAATTTTTACCCATCTACCAATAGGTGCCCTTCTTTGCGAGGTTATTGAAAACCTCCCTGGTCTTTGTGGTTGAATATGTGTGGGGTACAGAGATGAGGTAGCCATTTGAAAATCATGCTAAACATTATTATTGCACACAGAGTCCATGCAACTTATTATGTGACTTGTGAAGCACATTTTTACTCCTGAACTGTTTTAGGCTTGACATAACAAAGGGGTTGAATACTGACTGAAGACATTTAGGCTTTTCATTTTTTTATGCATTTGTAAACATTGTGAAAAACATAATTCCATTATGACATTATGGGGTATTGTGTGCTGGCCAGTGACAAAAACAAATCTAAATTGAATCCATTTTAAACTCAGACTGTAATAAGAAAATATGGAAGGATTCAAGGATGTGACTACTTTCTGACGGCTCTGTACGTCCTTGGCTTATGAGAATCATTATCATAACTGTATAGGAATGTTCCAGAAGGGATGTGACTATTATAAAAGAGGAGCACTCCAAGGAGGAATAAACATCGAGAACAAACAGATCTGGGACCAGATTTTCACTCTACACGAGTTGGTAAAGATAGCACAAACCGACCTGGGACCAGGCTAGAAACAAACAATAACATAGTTATAGCTGTAACACGTCCTTACTTTTGAGTCCGTGTTTGAGGCAGTGCTCCATGACCACGAAGAACTGCTGTAACGGAGCGTAGTCAGAGTCCAGGGTCCTGCCCAGGTTCAGGGCCGACTCAATCAGACCCTTGATGCTCAGCTTAGCCATGTTCATCAGGTTCAACCGCTCAATGGCTATAGGGTCCTTCGGATCTGGAGTGACAGAGAGGGGGACACAAAGGAGGCAGGAGACATAGGAGAGAAAGAGGAAGAGATTTGAGCAACACACACCCTGGTACAACATACATTGGTCACCATGGCAACAGCTGAAGGCAGAGCATATCAAAACTGAGAAGGGAAGGTGACCTGCTCCCAGTAGACAGAGAGAGGACATCGCTGCTGTCATTTCAACCTGCTCCCAGAGAGAGGACATCGCTGCTGTCATTTCAACCTGCTCCCAGAGAGAGGACATCGCTGCTGTCATTTCAACCTGCTCCCAGAGAGAGGACATCGCTGCTGTCATTTCAACCTGCTCCCAGAGAGAGGACATCGCTGCTGTCATTTCAACCTGCTCCCAGAGAGAGGACATCGCTGCTGTCATTTCAACCTGCTCCCAGAGAGAGGACATCGCTGCTGTCATTTCAACCTGCTCCCAATAGACAGAGAGAGGACATCGCTTCTGTCATTTCAACCTGCTCCCAATAGACAGAGAGAGGACATCGCTGCTGTCATTTCAACCTGCTCCCAGAGAGAGGACGTCGCTGCTGTCATTTCAACCTGCTCCCAGAGAGAGGACGTCGCTGCTGTCATTTCAACCTGCTCCCAGAGTGAGGACATCGCTTCTGTCATTTCAACCTGCTCCCAATAGACAGAGAGAGGACATCGCTGCTGTCATTTCAACCTGCTCCCAGAGAGAGGACGTCGCTGCTGTCATTTCAACCTGCTCCCAGAGAGAGGACATCGCTGCTGTCATTTCAACCTGCTCCCAGTAGACAGAGAGAGGATGTCGCTGCTGTCATTTCAACCTGCTCCCAATAGACAGAGAGAGGACATTGCTGCTGTCATTTCAACCTGCTCCCAGAGAGAGGACATCGCTGCTGTCATTTCAACCTGCTCTCAGAGAGAGGACATCGCTGCTGTCATTTCAACCTGCTCCCAGAGAGAGGATGTCGCTGCTGTCATTTCAACCTGCTCCCAGAGTGAGGACATCGCTGCTGTCATTTCAACCTGCTCCCAATAGACAGAGAGAGGACGTCGCTGCTGTCATTTCAACCTGCTCCCAGAGAGAGGACATCGCTGCTGTCATTTCAACCTGCTCCCAATAGACAGAGAGAGGACATCGCTGCTGTCATTTCAACCTGCTCCCAGAGAGAGGACGTCGCTGCTGTCATTTCAACCTGCTCCCAGAGAGAGGACATCGCTGCTGTCATTTCAACCTGCTCCCAGTAGACAGAGAGAGGATGTCGCTGCTGTCATTTCAACCTGCTCCCAATAGACAGAGAGAGGACATTGCTGCTGTCATTTCAACCTGCTCCCAGAGAGAGGACATCGCTGCTGTCATTTCAACCTGCTCTCAGAGAGAGGACATCGCTGCTGTCATTTCAACCTGCTCCCAGAGAGAGGATGTCGCTGCTGTCATTTCAACCTGCTCCCAGAGTGAGGACATCGCTGCTGTCATTTCAACCTGCTCCCAATAGACAGAGAGAGGACGTCGCTGCTGTCATTTCAACCTGCTCCCAGAGAGAGGACGTCGCTGCTGTCATTTCAACCTGCTCCCAGAGAGAGGACATCGCTGCTGTCATTTCAACCTGCTCCCAGTAGACAGAGAGAGGATGTCGCTGCTGTCATTTCAACCTGCTCCCAATAGACAGAGAGAGGACATTGCTGCTGTCATTTCAACCTGCTCCCAGAGAGAGGACATCGCTGCTGTCATTTCAACCTGCTCTCAGAGAGAGGACATCGCTGCTGTCATTTCAACCTGCTCCCAGAGAGAGGACGTTTTTTTCTATTTTTCTAATGACTAATGACACAAATTGAGCGAATTCCTTCCTACAAATATAATGGTATCTGGCTTGATGACAAACTGTCATTTAAAAAACATGGTCACTGAGCTTATGGAGTCAAAATCAACAGGAATCTAAACATCCCATTTACAATCTGGCAAACATAATACTTCACCCAATGCCCTCTATCCTTGAGATGTTTCTACAACTTCATTGGAGTCCAACAGTGGTAAATCCAATTGATTGGACATGATTTGGAAAAGCACACACCTGTCTGTATGTGGATATGATGAAGCAACATCTCAAGACTTCAGTCAGGAAGATAAAGCTTGGTCGCAAATGGGTCTTCCACATGGACAATGACCCCCAAGCATACTTCCAGAGTTGTGGCAAAATGGCTTAAGGACAACGAAGTCAAGGTATTGGAGTGGCCATCACAAAGCCCTGACCTCATCCTATAGAACACTTGCGGGCATAACTTAAAAAGTGTATGCGAGCAAGGAGGCCTACAAACCTGACTCTACCTTCTTGCCCTTTGTGCTGTTGTCTGTACCCAATAATGTTTGTACCATGTTTTGTGTTGCTACCATGTTGTGTTGCTACCATGTTTTGTGTTGCTACCATGTTTTGTGTTGCTACCATGCTGTGTTGCTACCATGCTGTGTTGCTACCATGTTTTGTGTTGCTACCATGCTGTGTTGCTACCATGCTGTGTTGCTACCATGTTTTGTGTTGCTACCATGCTGTGTTGCTACCATGCTGTGTTGCTACCATGTTGTGTTGCTACCATGCTGTGTTGCTACCATGTTGTGTTGCTACCATGTTGTGTTGCTACCATGCTGTGTTGCTACCATGCTGTGTTGCTACCATGTTTTGTGTTGCTACCATGTTTTGTGTTGCTACCATGCTGTGTTGCTACCATGCTGTGTTGCTACCATGTTTTGTGTTGCTACCATGTTGTGTTGCTACCATGTTTTGTGTTGCTACCATGCTGTGTTGCTACCATGCTGTGTTGCTACCATGTTTTGTGTTGCTACCATGCTGTGTTGCTACCATGCTGTGTTGCTACCATGTTTTGTGTTGCTACCATGCTGTGTTGCTACCATGCTGTGTTGCTACCATGTTGTGTTGCTACCATGCTGTGTTGCTACCATGTTGTGTTGCTACCATGTTGTGTTGCTACCATGCTGTGTTGCTACCATGCTGTGTTGCTACCATGTTGTGCTGCTACCATGTTGTGTTGCTACCATGCTGTGTTGCTACCATGCTGTGTTGCTACCATGCTGTGTTGCTACCATGCTGTTGTTGCTACCATGCTGTGTTGCTACCATGCTGTGTTGCTGCTACCATGCTGTGTTGCTGCTACCATGCTGTGTTGCTGCTACCATGCTGTGTTGCTGCTACCATGCTGTTGCTGCTACCATGCTGTTGCTGCTACCATGCTGTTGCTGCTACCATGCTGTTGCTGCTACCATGCTGTTACCATGCTGTTGCTGCTACCATGCTGTTGTTGCTACCACGCTGTGTTGCTACCATGCTGTGTTGCTACCACGTTGTGTTGCTACCATGCTGTGTTGCTACCACGTTGTGTTACTACCCTGCTGTGTTGTCATGTGTGGCTGCCTTACTACATAAAGACAGACCTAAAGACAACAACATAGCGTTGTCTCTCTTGTCGTGATGTGTGTTTTGTCCTATATTTTTAATCCCTGTCCCCGTCCCCGCACGAGGTCTTTTGGGTAGGCCGTCATTGTAAATAAGAATTAGTTCTTAACTGCCTCGTTAAATAAAAGGTTAAATAAAGTAATAACAACTAATCACCAGTAGAGGGAGTACCCTTTGACCGTTTTCCACTGTTTTGGTGGCTCTCATAGAAAGTATCATATCATTAAAAAGTAGCAGTATTTAATGTTGAATAAATTCAAGTGTAAAATTCTATGATTTATATATACACTAGATGACAGATAGGGGGCGCTGTGTTGAAGCCACCGTGCCTCCATCTTGGTACACCCCCCTCCGTTGTAAAATATATTTAGGAAGTTATAACAATCCATTTATTAAATGTCTACATGTTTTTGCCAAGTTTATTTTATTACAGACACCTCAATGCATACTTCAACATTTAATTATGAGCTAAACAAAAAAATATATATATATATATATATTTTATGGTCTCCACTACAACAACAAAATACATGTCATTTTCTTATTTTAAATTGAAATACTGTAAAATTCCATTAATTCCTCCTCCTGGGAGTGGTGATCTAGGATCAGGTCATAGTCTCAGTAGGAGTGGTGATCTAGGATCAGGTCATAGTCTCAGTAGGAGTGGTGATCTAGGATCAGGTCATAGTCTCAGTAGGAGTGGTGATCTAGGATCAGGTCATAGTCTCAGTAGGAGTGATGATCTAGGATCAGGTCATAGTCTCAGTAGGAGTGGTGATCTAGGATCAGGTCATAGTCTCAGTAGGAGTGGTGATCTAGGATCAGGTCATAGTCTCAGTAGGAGTGGTGATCTAGGATCAGGTCATAGTCTCAGTAGGAGTGGTGATCTAGGATCAGGTCATAGTCTCAGTAGGAGTGGTGATATAGGATCAGATCATAGTCTCAGTAGGAGTGGTGATCTAGGATCAGGTCATAGTCTCAGTAGGAGTGGTGATCTAGGATCAGGTCATAGTCTCAGTAGGAGTGGTGATCTAGGATCAGGTCATAGTCTCAGTAGGAGTGGTGATCTAGGATCAGGTCATAGTCTCAATAGGAGTGGTGATCTAGGATCAGATCATAGTCTCAGTAGGAGTGGTGATCTAGGATCAGGTCATAGTCTCAGTAGGAGTGGTGATCTAGGATCAGGTCATAGTCTCAGTAGGAGTGGTGATCTAGGATCAGGTCATAGTCTCAGTAGGAGTGGTGATCTAGGATCAGGTCATAGTCTCAGTATGAGTGGTGATCTAGGATCAGGTCATACAGAGTCTCAGTAGGAGTGCTGATCTAGGATCAGGGTCATACAGAGTCTCAGTAGGAGTGGTGATCTAGGATCAGGTCATACAGAGTCTCAGTAGGAGTGCTGATCTAGGATCAGGTCATACAGAGTCTCAGTAGGAGTGCTGATCTAGGATCAGGGTCAAAAAGAGTCTCAGTAGGAGTGGTGATCTAGGATCAGGTCATACAGAGTCTCAGTAGGAGTGCTGATCTAGGATCAGGGTCATACAGAGTCTCAGTAGGAGTGGTGATCTAGGATCAGGTCATACAGAGTCTCAGTAGGAGTGCTGATCTAGGATCAGATCATAGTCTCAGTAGGAGTGCTGATCTAGGATCAGATCATAGTCTCAGTAGGAGTGCTGATCTAGGATCAGATCATAGTCTCAGTAGGAGTGCTGATCTAGGATCAGCTCATAGTCTCAGTAGGAGTGGTGATCTAGGATCAGGTCATAGTCTCAGTAGGAGTGCTGATCTAGGATCAGGTACCCTCTGTCTATGTTATGGTCTATCACCTACCTTCGTGGGCTGGCTCTGGGTCTGGGGTGAGGGAGATGTCGTTCAGCTCCCTGAGACAGAGCCATTCTCCGTCCACCGACACGCGGAAGTTACACAGATAGATGGTCTCCCGGGCTGCCTGCGTGATCTTGTCAGTGGTGGGGGTCGGGGCATCGGCCTGAGGCGTAACGTCTGCCATGATGACTCAGCGAATAGAGCGCTGAGAGACGAACGGCAACAAAGCAGGAACGCTCTCTCTGTCCAGGCGACGCAAAGGCCGCAAAGAGGGGGATGGAGAGGATTTGTGCCGAACAACAGCAGTCTTCCCAGATACAATAGGAATGAAAAGGAAGAGAAAATCTCTGTGCCGAACGACAGCAGTCTTCCCAGATACAATAAGAACAGGAATGAAAAGAGAGAAGAGCAGCACTCAGCAGTCTTCCCAGATAGAAAAAAAAGGATGGATGGTGTTAATTCTCGTCTTCCTCTCCGTGCCTCCTCCCCCCTTCACTCACTCCCGTTTTTTTTTACAGAGGACTGAGGAGAAAAGCCACCAGTGTGCATCTGTCTCAACAAAAGCTGCAGCCCTGCCCTCTCCTCCTTTCCTCTGCGGCGCGGCCTGGGTACTGGGGTAGCAACGCTAGGTCTCTGCCTGGGCGCGGCCTGGGTACTGGGATGACAACGCTAGGTCTCTGCTCTGCTGGAATGACAGCCTCTCCTTTGGTGGGCTCTGCCTCTGCCCCTCTCGTTCGGCTAGCCCTCACAGGATTGGCTGTGTGAGTCGCTGCTCCTCTGACAGACAGCAGAGTGGGTGTTGACCAAGATGGCTGCCTGATAATGAGCTAGCTGGGTAAAAGAGCAACATCACCTGACCAGATGGTGCATGGGGAGGGGAAGGGACTAATTCCCCTGATGCACATTTGTTGCAGGGAGAGAGGGAGGGCATCTTTGATGCAGGGAGGGAGGGAGGGAGAGAGAGAGAGAGGGGGGGGGGCACCTTTGATGCAGGAAGGGAGGCAGGGGCGGTTCATCGCTCTCTCTGGCATCAGCCAGATTTCCTGGCAGGTTAGAACTATTAAGCAAACACCGAGCTGAGAAGCACCACTTGACTCAGCCACCAGTATTTACAGGATACTGCCCCATAAAAACACGGGACATTTTAATCCTTGGTTGTTTCAAGGAAAAGGGGATACCTAGCCAGTTACAACACTGTATTCAACTGAAATGTATCTTCCACAGTTAACCCAACCCCTCTGATTCAGAGAGGTGTTGTATCTTCCACAGTTAACCCAACCCCTCTGATTCAGAGAGGTGTTGTATCTTCCACAGTTAACCCAACCCCTCTGATTCAGAGAGGTGTTGTATCTTCCACAGTTAACCCAACCCCTCTGAATCAGAGAGGTGTTGTATCTTCCACAGTTAACCCAACCCCCCTGAATCAGAGAGGTGTTGTATCTTCCACAGTTAACCCAACCCCTCTGATTCAGAGAGGTGTTGTATCTTCCACAGTTAACCCAACCCCTCTGATTCAGAGAGGTGTTGTATCTTCCACAGTTAACCCAACCCCTCTGATTCAGAGAGGTGTTGTATCTTCCACAGTTAACCCAACCCCTCTGATTCAGAGAGGTGTTGTATCTTCCACAGTTAACCCAACCCCTCTGATTCAGAGAGGTGTTGTATCTTCCACAGTTAACCCAACCCCTCTGATTCAGAGAGGTGTTGTATCTTCCACAGTTAACCCAACCCCTCTGAATCAGAGAGGTGTTGTATCTTCCACAGTTAACCCAACCCCCCTGAATCAGAGAGGTGTTGTATCTTCCACAGTTAACCCAACCCCTCTGATTCAGAGAGGTGTTGTATCTTCCACAGTTAACCCATTTATCAATGACTTACCTAGTTAAATAAAGAATGAAACATGAATGTGCACGGTTGTCGAACAAACTTTTTTTTAAAAATGTTTTTAAAACATTTCACACTGATATAACAACCTGGGCTGATGTGGTAGCTAACGACTTCTCAGGTCCCTGCGACCTTATTAAAATGTTGCGTAGTAAAACACACAATATGCTTGCGCCAGTTCTCACAAAAGTTGCCCTTCATAAATACTAAACTTGACGTGAATCTTTAGCACGGTTTCTTATGGTGGAAATAATGCAAGGCAGCAAAAGTAGCCTAGTAGCAGCCTTGTGCTAATGGGGAATTATGTACCCCCCCATTTAGAACTGGCTTGGACCCCCCCCCCCCATTTAGAACTGGCTTGGACCCCCCCCCATTTAGAACTGGCTTGAACCCCCCATTTAGAACTGGCTTGGACACCCCCCCCCATTTAGAACTGGCTTGGACCCCCCCCCATTTAGAACTGGCTTGGACCTCCCCCCATTTAGAACTGGCTTGGACCTCCTCCCCCCATTTAGAACTGGCTTGGACCTCCTCCCCCCATGTAGAACTGGCTTGAACCTCCTCCCCCCCATGTAGAACTGGCTTGGACCTCCTCCCCCCATGTAGAACTGGCTTGGACCTCCCCCCCATGTAGAACTGGCTTGGACCTCCCCCCCATGTAGAACTGGCTTGGACCTCCCCCCCATGTAGAACTGGCTTGGACCTCCCCCCCATGTAGAACTGGCTTGGACCTCCCCCCATGTAGAACTGGCTTGGACCTCCCTCCCATTTAGAACTGGCTTGGACCTCCCCCCCCATGTAGAACTGGCTTGGACCTCCCCCCCATGTAGAACTGGCTTGGACCTCCCCCCCATGTAGAACTGGCTTGGACCTCCCCCCATGTAGAACTGGCTTGGACCTCCCCCCCATGTAGAACTGGCTTGAACCTCCCCCCCATTTAGAACTGGCTTGAACCCCCCCCCCCCCCCCCCCCCATTTAGAACTGGCTTGGACCTCCCCCCCATTTAGAACTGGCCTGGACCTCCCCCCCATTTAGAACTGGCTTGGACCTCCTCCCCCCATGTAGAACTGGCTTGGACCTCCTCGCCCCATGTAGAACTGGCTTGGACCTCCTCGCCCCATGTAGAACTGGCTTGGACCTCCCCCCCATGTAGAACTGGCTTGGACCTCCCCCCATGTAGAACTGGCTTGGACCTCCTCCCCCCATGTAGAACTGGCTTGGACCTCCTCCCCCCATGTAGAACTGGCTTGAACCTCCCCCCCATGTAGAACTGGCTTGGACCTCCCCCCCATGTAGAACTGGCTTGGACCTCCCCCCCATGTAGAACTGGCTTGGACCTCCCCCCCATGTAGAACTGGCTTGGACCTCCCCCCCATGTAGAACTGGCTTGGACCTCCCCCCCATGTAGAACTGGCTTGAACCTCCCCCCCATGTAGAACTGGCTTGGACCTCCCCCCCATTTAGAACTGGCTTGGACCCCCCATTTAGAACTGGCTTGGACCCCCCCCCCCCCCCCCCATTTAGAACTGGCTTGGACCTCCCCCCCATGTAGAACTGGCTTGGACCTCCCCCCCATGTAGAACTGGCTTGGACCTCCCCCCCATGTAGAACTGGCTTGGACCTGCCGTGCATGAAAATGCCGTGCATGAAAAGCCCAGGAGGGTCAGCCGTTTCTGAAATACTGGATCCGGGCGTGCTTGGCACCGACTATCTCAAAGTTGCTTAGGTCACTAGTTTGGCCCATTCTAAATGTTAAATTGAAAAAAAGATGTATTACTGTACAAAAATTGTTTGCAAATTTGTTATAAATTAAATACAGAAATATCTCATTTACATAAGTTCTCACACACCTTAAGAATGGCAGTGATTACAGCTGTGAGTCTTTCTTGGTGAGTCTAAGAGCTTTGCACACCTGGATTGTACAATATTTGCACATTATTCTTTTTTAAATTCTTCAACCTCAGTCAAGTTGGTTGTGGATCATGATAGACAGCCATTTTAAAAAGTATTGCCATAGATTTAAGCAGATTTAAGTCAAAACTGGAACTAGGTCGCTCAGGTGTAGATTGGCCTTAGGTTTTAGGCTATTCTTCTGCTGAAAGGTGAGTTCATCTCCTAGTGTCTGTTGGAAAGCAGACAACCAGGTTTTCCAATAGGATTTTGCCTGTGCTTAAAAAAAAAAAAGCCTAGTCCTTGCCGATGACAAGCATACCCATAACATGATGCAGCCACCACCATGCTTGTAAATATGAAGAGTGGTACTCAGTGATGTGTTGTTGGATTTTCCCCAAATATAACGCTTTGTATTCAGGATAAAGTTCATTTCTTTACCATATTTTTTTCCGTTTTACTTTAGTCCCTTGTTGTAAACAGGATGCATGTTTTGGATAGGGATGCACAATATAAAATGGGTGAACATATTGGAATCGGCTGATATTAGCAAAAAAAATGGCAACATCGGTATCGGCGATGGGCAAAACAGATGTCAAAGCTGACGTGCAAACCTTACGTAGGTACATGACGTAATGACGCCAAGTAAAATGTAGCTCTACACCTGCAACACAGCATTCCTAACCTGGTCCACAATGTCTGCTGTGTGGATGGAGCAGTCAACAAGTCCAGCAGTCATTTGAAAAGAGTAACAACATATCAGCGATACGACGCAAAGGCGATCCATTAACGCCAAGATAGTGGAATTCATTGCCCTCGACAAACAACCGTTCTCTGTCGTGGGGGATGTCGGCTTTCGCCGACTGGTCAAGCACCAGTACACACTAACAAATGCGCTATTTTTCAGATGTCTGAAAAATCACTGCTATCCGCTTCACGACATACTATGGAATGCCGGAATAGAATTATGCCATACTATTATTTTGAAGACTAACCGCCAAGTCCACAATTGTGCCTAATCCTTATTGTGGCTAGCTTCACATAGACGGGTCCGACCACCATTAAAACAAATAAGAACCGTCTTATAAATGAGGGTTATTTTAGATGATGACACCTAGCTATATAGTTAGCTAGCTAACTAACTGTAGCTACTGAAACAGATTGTCGTTTTGCTGTGTTTTGGGGGAAGAACATTGTTTGTATCCATGAGCTAGCTAGCTTTTATGACCAGCACTGTAGGTGCGTGAGACAACTTTACCAGCATCACAGCATACGTGTCGATGAATCGTTGTGACAAATGAAATACGAGTGATTGTGTAATAACTGCGTAAAAAAAATTATAAAAGCTTTAAATTGTTGTGACGTGCAGTCATATTCATGTCCTGATTGGTCAAAGAGTGTTACTTGACGTGTATCTTTTTTGACACGCAACGACCCAAACGGCGTCCCATAGCAACGACCCAAACGCCGTCCCATAGCAACGACCCAAACGCCGTCCCATAGCAACGACCCAAACGCCGTCCCATAGCAACGACCCAAACGGCGTCCCATAGCAACGACCCAAACGCCGTCCCATAGCAACGACCCAAACGCCGTCCCATAGCAACGACCCAAACGCCGTCCCATAGCAACGACCCAAACGCCGTCCCATAGCAACGACCCAAACGCCGACCCATAGCAACGACCCAAACGCCGTCCCATAGCAACGACCCAAACGGCATTCCATAGAAATGCTGGTTGAGAATGAAACGACTGAACAAATGAACAACGGAACAGCACACAGCAAGTAAGTGAAAGAAATCAGATGTGATGATGTTTTACTGGTAATGGGGAAAAAATGCATTTTTGGTCAGTGTGGTGTGTGACCTTTATTTAACTAGGCAAGTCAGTTCAGAACAAATTCTTATTTACAATGACGGCCTACCCCGGCCAATGCTGGGCCAATTGTGCGCCACCCTATGGGACTCCCAATCACGGCCGGATGTGATACAGCCTGGATTTGAACCAGGGTGTCTGTAGTGACGCCTCTAGCACTGAGATGCAGTGTCTTAGACCGCTGAACCAGGGTCTGTAGTGACGCCTCTAGTACTGAGATGCAGTGTCTTAGACCGCTGAACCAGGGTCTGTAGTGACGCCTCTAGTACTGAGATGCAGTGTCTTAGACCGCTGAACCAGGGTCTGTAGTGACGCCTCTAGTACTGAGATGCAGTGTCTTAGACCGCTGAACCAGGGTCTGTAGTGACGCCTCTAGCACTGAGATGCAGTGTCTTAGACCGCTGTGTCAATGCGTGCGTTTTAACTATTTACCTATACTAGAATTCTTAAAAAAGGCCGCTAAAATTGTAAATATCGCTTATCAGCCAAAAATGTCATATTGGTGCATCACTATTTTTGTAATATTTGTGATCTGTACAGGCTTCCTTCTT
This sequence comes from Oncorhynchus clarkii lewisi, assembly GCF_045791955.1. Classification (NCBI taxonomy): domain Eukaryota; kingdom Metazoa; phylum Chordata; class Actinopteri; order Salmoniformes; family Salmonidae; genus Oncorhynchus; species Oncorhynchus clarkii. Next base: position 46,182,344 of record NC_092176.1, on the reverse strand, counting down.
TTCACTCTGTCATTTAGGTTAGTATTGTGGAGTAACTACAATGTTGTTGATCCATCCTCAGTTTCCTCCTTTCACAGCCATTAAACTCACTGTTTTACAGTCACCATTAGCCTCATGGTGAAATCCCTGTTTTGTTTCCTTCCTCTCCGGCAACTGAGTTAGGAAGGACTGGGTGTATTGATACACCATCCAAAGTGTAATCATTAATTTCACCATGCTCAAAAGGGATATTCGATGTCTGTTTATTTTATTACCCATCTACCAATGGGTGCCCTTCATTGTGAGGCATTGGAAAACCTCCCTGGTGTTTATGGTTGAATCTGTGTTTGAAATTCACTGCTCGACTGAGGGACCTATTTGTATGTGTGGGGTACAGAGACGAGGCAGTCATTCAACAATGATGTTAAACACTATTAATGCACACACAGTGAGTCCACGCAACTTATTATGTGACTTTTTCAGCACATTTCACTGGAAAAGAAAACCTCATGTCAACACCTCCAAAGACTTGGCCATTGCTATTTCCTATAGATACTGTCTAATTCCAGTATTCACAAAGCGAAATAAGGGTGTTATTGTCACCATGAAAGCTGAACGGCGGACAACGGTTCAGCCGCTGTTATAAATGCTCGTTCACGCTCAGTTTTACGACAGGTCTGATTTATAGCAGGAAACATGCGTATGTATTTGCGTGCGTCAAGTTTAAACATTTTTTAAATATATATTTTTAGAAATGTATCGCGCAGATATTACGTGTAACATTTATGGTTATAAATGAAGCCCCGGAGAAGGTTACTCATCACCTAAGGCCCTTCGAACCACACATCCTCATGACAATGTCCGTTTTCCACACGGACTCCGGACTTAACTTCTGTGCAGTATTTTCACACAAATACTGGAAATTCCACTGGTCTCATCCAAGGTTATTTCAGCCACACACTGCCAATTTAACTCAACATAAAACACAACTCAGGAATCAGGATGGATTCAAATCACAAGAGGCCTGAGCATTTCACTGTAGCCATCTTGTCTGCTACATCTGGTCTGTCATTCTACATCTCGTCTTCCACATCTAGCTACATCTGGTCTGTCATTCCACATCTCGTCTGTCATTCTACATCTCGTCTTCCACATCTAGCTACATCTGGTCTGTCATTCTACATCTGGTCTGTCATTCTACATCTCGTCTTCCACATCTAGCTACATCTGGTCTGTCATTCTACATCTTGTCTGTCATTCTACATCTTGTCTGTCATTCTACATCTGGTCTGTCATTCTACATCTCGTCTTCCACATCTAGCTACATCTGGTCTGTCATTCTACATCTTGTCTGTCATTCTACATCTCGTCTTCCACATCTAGCTACATCTGGTCTGTCATTCCACATCTCGTCTGTCATTCTACATCTAGTCTTCCACATCTAGCTACATCTGGTCTGTCATTCTACATCTCGTCTTCCACATCTGGTCTGTCATTCTACATCTTGTCTTGTCAATCTAGCTCATTGACTGTAAAAAAAAATATGGACGAAGCCATCGATGACATCATCCCATTGTGTCCTATGAGAATGCTTGGTGGCGTATTTGATTGTCAGGAAATGTCATTTCAGTGTCGCCATCTTGTCAAAAAACAAAAAATGCACCTTAACCTTAAGGATATAAAAACACTTATCTCCCTCACTAGCTTTAAGCACCAGCTGTCAGAGCAGCTCACAGATTACTGCACCTGTACATAGCCCTCCTATAACTTAGCCCAAACATCTACCTCTTTCCCTACTGTATTTAATTTATTTATTTATTTTGCTCCTTTGCACCCCATTATTTTTATTTCTACTTTGCACATTCTTCCACTGCAAATCTACCATTCCAGTGTTTTACTTGCTATATTGTATTTACTTTGCCACCATGACCTTTTTTTTGCCTTTACCTCCCTTATCTCACCTCATTTGCTCACATCGTATATAGACTTGTTTATACTGTATTATTGACTGTATGTTTGTTTTACTCCATGTGTAACTCTGTGTCGTTGCATGTGTCGAACTGCTTTGCTTTATCTTGGCCAGGTCGCAGTTGTAAATGAGAACTTGTTCTCAACTAGCCTACCTGGTTAAATAAAGGTGTTCTCAACTAGCCTACCTGGTTAAATAAAGGTGTTCTCAACTAGCCTACCTGGTTAAATAAAGGTGTTCTCAACCAGCCTACCTGGTTAAATAAAGGTGTTCTCAACTAGCCTACCTGGTTAAATAAAGGTGTTCTCAACTGGCCTACCTGGTTAAATAAAGGTTAAATATTTTTTTTAATTAAAAAATAAGAAAAGTGACCCAGGATCAGCGTTTTGGGGCAACTTCGACCCAGCTGTACAATGTGCAGAGGAAAGAGTCTGGCCCCAGGACCAAATTTGGGAAACCTTGAACTACTGACATGACAAAACAGCAGTGTTGCCATGTTCGCGGTTTTCCCACAAAACGATGTCACAGGTGAAAATGTATTTGTCGAGGGTTGCGGGTTTTTGTGCTATTTCTAGGTTGCATCGTGGCATTTCTCTTAAAAATCTATTTCACTGTGACCTGCTGCTGACTGTCAGGCAGTGAGGCAGGCTGTTGCTGAGTGAGTGGTGCGGAGGACCGGAGGGGTGTGTCTGTGTTGAGAGAGCAGTACAGCTATTGGCTGAGTCGTGTGAGCGAGAGGAGAGAGCAGTACAGCTATTGGCTGAGTCGTGTGAGGAAGAGGAGAGAGCAGTACAGCTATTGGCTGAGTCGTGTGAGCGAGAGGAGAGAGTAGTACAGCTATTGGCTGAGTAGTGTGAGCGAGAGGAGAGAGCAGTACAGCTATTGGCTGAGTCGTGTGAGCGAGAGGAGAGAGCAGTACAGCTATTGGCTGAGTCGTGTGAGCGAGAGGAGAGAGCAGTACAGCTATTGGCTGAGTCGTGGGAGCGAGAGGAGAGAGCAGCACAGCTATTGGCTGAGTCGTGTGAGCGAGAGGAGAGAGCAGTACAGCTATTGGCTGAGTCATGTGAGCGAGAGGAGAGAGCAGTACAGCTATTGGCTGAGTCGTGGGAGCGAGAGGAGAGAGCAGTACAGCTATTGGCTGAGTCGTGTGAGCGAGAGGAGAGAGCAGCACAGCTATTGGCTGAGTCGTGTGAGCGAGAGGAGAGAGCAGTACAGCTATTGGCTGAGTCATGTGAGCGAGAGGAGAGAGCAGTACAGCTATTGGCTGAGTCGTGTGAGCAGTACAGCTATTGGCTGAGTGATGTGAGCGAGAGGAGAGAGCAGCACAGCTATTGGCTGAGTCGTGTGAGCGAGAGGAGAGAGCAGTACAGCTATTGGCTGAGTCATGTGAGCGAGAGGAGAGAGCAGTACAGCTATTGGCTGAGTCGTGTGAGCAGTACAGCTATTGGCTGAGTGATGTGAGCGAGAGGAGAGAGCAGCACAGCTATTGGCTGAGTCATGTGAGCGAGAGGAGAGAGCAGCACAGCTATTGGCTGAGTCGTGTGAGCGAGAGGAGGGAGCAGCACAGCTATTGGCTGAGTCGTGTGAGCGAGAGGAGAGAGCAGCACAGCTATTGGCTGAGTCGTGTGAGCGAGAGGAGAGATCAGCACAGCTATTGGCTGAGTCGTGTGAGCGAGAGGAGAGAGCAGCACAGCTATTGGCTGAGTCGTGTGAGCGAGAGGAGAGAGCAGCACGCTCGCACGTCGTGACAGCTTTTTACCAGTTGTAGGACTTGGCTATTGAGATTGTCATTATGGAGACACCTATTTCCATAAAACATTAATACTCTAGAACTGAAGCACATCAAGAAATAATGGAGACAACGCACTGGAAAATGACTTTGGGCGCATTACATAAATCCACTCGTTGGTGGTTTAAATGACATTCTAGTGTTGACTGCTTAAAGAAAACGGTATCAAGCGAAGTGATTTATGTCTGTTCAGTTCCTGGTTCTGGGGGGGATGCCGAGGGGAAATTTGAAATGGAAGTTGTGGAACTCCCTCGCGTGGATCTTTTTAAGGGGGGAAAGTCCTCAATGAAACTGACATGAGGCTAAATGTGGAGAATGATACATGTGCCTCAGTTGACCATCAAGCAGCCTATTAATATATATGCCATTGTCGGCTACCATTTGATACATGAAATAAGTTTAAATGACGATCTCACTGGAGTGATTGCAAATCTATTTGTGCCACTTGTGTAGCCTACCTGGAGCTGGCAAACAGATTGAATCGATAGCCTGTAACTCCAGTTTGTTGTAGTCTTGTGTTATTATCAATAGATAGCCTGTAACTCCAGTTTGTTGTAGTCTTGTGCTATTATGAATAGATAGCCTGTAACTCCAGTTTGTTGTAGTCTTGTGTTATTATGAATAGATAGCCTGTAACTCCAGTTTGTTGTAGTCTTGTGTTATTATCAATAGATAGCCTGTAACTACAGTTTGTTGTAGTCTTGTGTTATTATGAACGCATTAGATTGATGTAACAGTCAGATTAGGCTACAGGTCAAATTAAGTATAAAAAATAAACACAGGCTGTTGTTGACAAACATTCATTACAAACACTCATTACAGTATCAGTCAAAAGTTTGGACACATCTACTAATTCAATGGGTCTTTATTTGTACTATTTTCTACATTGTAGAATAACAGTGAAGACATCAACACTATGAAATAACACAGATGGAATCATGTAGTAACCATTTGAGATTCTTCAAAGTAGCCACCCTTTGCCTCGGTGACAGCTTCGCACACTCTTGGTATTCTCTCAACCAGCTTCACCTGGAATGCTTTTCCAACCATCTTGAAGGAGTTCTCACATATGCTGAGCACTTGTTGGCTGCTTTTCTTCACTCAGCGGTCCAACTCATCCCAAACCCATCTCAATTGGGTTGAGGTCAGGTGATTGTGGAGGCCAGGTCATCTAATGCAGCACTCAAGAACTCTCCTTCTTGGTCAAATAGCCTGGAGGTGTGTTGGGTCATTGTCCTGTTGATAAACAAATGACAGTCGCACTAAGCCCAAACCAGATGGGCCAGCTTATCACTGCAGAATGCTGTGGTAGCCATGCTGGTTAAGTGTGCTTTGAATTCCAAATAAACCACAGACAGTGTCACCGGCAATGCACCCCCACACCATCACACCTCCTCCTCCATGCTTCACAGTGGGAACCACACATGCAGAGATCATTCGTTCACTTACTCTGATTCTCACAAAGACACGGTGGTTGGAACCTAAAATCTCTGGACTCCAGACCTAATGACAGATTTCCACCGGTCTAATGTCCATTGCTCATGTTCCTTGGCCCAAACAAGTCTCTCCTTATTGGTGTCCTTTAGTAGTGGTTTCTTTGCAGAAATTCGACCATGAAGGCCTGGTTCACGCAGTTTCCTCTGAACAGTTGATGTTGAGATGTGTCTGTGAATTAAACTCTGTGAAGCATTTATTTGGGCTGCAATTTCTGAGGCTGGTAACTCTAATGAACTTATCCTCTGCAGAAGAGGTAACTCTGGGTCTTCCTGTCCTGTGGCGGTCCTCATGAGAGACAGTTTCATCATAGTGCTTGATGGTTTTTGCGACTGCATTTGAAGAAACTTTAAAAGTTCTTGAAATTTTCTGGATTGACTGACCTTCATGTCTTAAAGTAATGATGGACTGTCATTTCTCTTTGCTTATTTGAGCTGTTCTTGCCATAATATGGACTTGGTCTTTTACCAAATAGGGCTACCTTCTGTATACCACTATACCTTGTCACAACACAACTGATTTGATCAAACGCATTTAAGAAGGAAAGAAATTCCTTTTACTTTTAAGAAGGCACACCTGTTAATTGAAATGCATTCCAGGTGAATACCTCATGAAGGTGGTTGAGAGAATGCCAAGAGTGTGCAAAGCTGTCATCAAGGCAAAGGGTGGCTATTTGAAGAATCTCAAATATGAAATACATTTTAATTTCTTTAACACTATTGTGGTTACTACATGATTCCATATGTGTTATTTCACAGTTGATGTCTTCACTACTTTTCTACAGTGTATAAAATAGTAAAAATGAGTAGGTGTGTCCACACTTTTGAGTGGTACTGTACATACTAATATTGAATTCAGTGATTGAAATTACAACCCTATCCTCAGTAGCCTATCCCAGCAGGCTATTGGGGGAAACAAGCACTTCTAATTTGCGAAATCGCCTCGTTATTCATGTCTGTTAATATGAACTAAACCAACTGCTAAAATATTCAGTTTACATCTTGCCCACATCTTGTCTAGGCTACCTAAGATGAGATGTAGGCCTATCAGGGGTTAAAGGCTACCTGCCTTTATCTAAGCAAACCACTGCAAAATGTTATTACAATCCTAAACCCAGATTTTAGTCTGTAGCCTAGCTAATAGCGTTTCAATCGGTGACGTCACTCGCTCTGAGACATTGAAGGCTTTTGTGGAGTGATGGGTAACGATGCTTCGAGGGTGGTTGTTGTCGATGTGTCCAGAGGGTCCTTGGTTCGAGCCCAGGTAGGGGCGAGGAGAGGGACGGAAGCTATACTGGTACATATGCCTATTGAAATGATAAAGTCAATCTCGCAAATGGGCATTTGTAGTCTTAACATCTGGCACATAACAACAGCACAATTGCCAGAAAGTAGCCTAACAGTTTAAAAAAAAAAATATGAATCAAATTTTTTCTTGCTCAGAGATTGAGATCATCTGTCCAACTTTCATCACTCAAACTCTCCTGTCGGGTTTATCTATTGTTTTGCCCATGCGCAAAGGGGATTTATTTACAATTATAAACCTGGTTCGAGTCCTGAATGCTGATTGGCTGAAAGCCGTGGTATATCAGACCATATACCACAGGTATGACAAAACGTTACTTTTTTACATCGGTAACCAGTTTATAATTAAAAGTACCCCCAGGTTCTGCGGTATATGGCCAATATACAACGGCTACCAGCTGTACCCAGGCACTGCGTGTTGCTTTCTGCTTATGAACAGCCCTTAGGCACGGTAGATTGGCCGTATCTCCCCGGCGAGTTTAATAAGGGCAAATTATATTTTCTGTTTCCACATATTCAAATTGCTTTATTAAGTTAAGTCATAGTTTGCAATAATTATTATTTTGAGTTACCCCGAATATAGCTTCTAACTTCGTTACAAGTTACTATGATATTCCTTCTTAAAAATGGCTCGATAACGGTGACGGAATATGGTTTAATTGTATAAATATGGCAACTAACGTTACTCTCTTGCTGCAAATTTTTTTTGGGGGGGGGCTAGTTGTTCTCAGGCCTTTTGGTTTAGAATGGTCAATGGGCTAGAAATGTTAGCTTGACCTGTGAAACAAAGCTATCTAGCTATTATATAGACCTGAGCTCTCCAACCTTTGTCCTGGAGAGCTGTTGTCTGAGCCCAATAATGTTTGTACCATGTTTTGTGCTGCTACCATGCTGTGTTGTCATGTGTTGCTCTACCATGCTGTGTTGTCATGTGTTGCTCTACCATGCTGTGTTGTCATGTGTTGCTCTACCATGCTGTGTTGTCATGTGTTGCTCTACCATGCTGTGTTGTCATGTGTTGCTCTACCATGCTGTGTTGTCATGTGTTGCTCTACCATGCTGTGTTGTCATGTGTTGCTCTACCATGCTGTGTTGTCATGTGTTGCTCTACCATGCTGTGTTGTCATGTGTTGCTCTACCATGCTGTGTTGTCATGTGTTGCTCTACCATGCTGTGTTGTCATGTGTTGCTCTACCATGCTGTGTTGTCATGTGTTGCTCTACCATGCTGTGTTGTCATGTGTTGCTCTACCATGCTGTGTTGTCATGTGTTGCTCTACCATGCTGTGTTGTCATGTGTTGCTCTACCATGCTGTGTTGTCATGTGGTGCTCTACCATGCTGTGTTGTCATGTGTTGCTCTACCATGCTGTGTTGTCATGTGTTGCTCTACCATGCTGTGTTGTCATATGTTGCTCTACCATGCTGTGTTGTCATGTGTTGCTCTACCATGCTGTGTTGTCATGTGTTGCTCTACCATGCTGTGTTGTCATGTGTTGCTCTACCATGCTGTGTTGTCATGTGTTGCTACACTTTCGTCTTAGATCTCTCTTTATGTAGTGTTGTCTCTCTTGTTGTGATGTGTGTTTTGGCCTATATTTATATTGGTTTGTTATATGTTATTTTTAATCCCAGGCCCCCGTTCCCGCAGGAGAGGCCTGTTGCCTTTTGGTAGGCCGTCATCGTCAATAAGAATTTGTTCTCAACCTGGTTAAATAAAGACAGCGCCTGCCTGTATGTTTTCGTTTCAACTCCAGTTGTAACTAACTCGATTCAATTTATCAAGCAGGTAACGTGAAGTATTAAAATCAGGTCAAACTATCTTAGGGTTAGAGAGAAATCTACAGGACGGTAACTTGGCTCTCCAGGGAACAGGGTTAGAGAGCCCTGATATAATATCTTCTTTCTGTACTGGAGTTAATCGAATCTGAAAGTTGTCTTTGGCTGGCTAGTTAAGGGTTTCATATCCCCTAGTTCAACTCTGTCTGCTTGTTGACTAGTTAGTTAAGACAAAATAAGGGCTTCATATCTCCTAGTTCAACTCTGTCTGCTTGTTGACTAGTTAGTTAAGACAAAATAAAGGCTTCATATCCCCTAGTTCAACTCTGTCTGCTTGTTGACTAGTTAGTTAAGACAAAATAAGGGCTTCATATCTCCTAGTTCAACTCTGTCTGCTTGTTGACTAGTTAGTTAAGACAAAATAAAGGCTTCATATCTCCTAGTTCAACTCTGTCTGCTTGTTGACTAGTTAGTTAAGACAAAATAAAGGCTTCATATCCCCTAGTTCAACTCTGTCTGCTTGTTGACTAGTTAGTTAAGACAAAATAAGGGCTTCATATCTCCTAGTTCAACTCTGTCTGCTTGTTGACTAGTTAGTTAAGACAAAATAAAGGCTTCATATCTCCTAGTTCAACTCTGTCTGCTTGTTGACTAGTTAGTTAAGACAAAATAAAGGCTTCATATCTCCTAGTTCAACTCTGTCTGCTTGTTGACTAGTTAGTTAAGACAAAATAAAGGTTTCATATCCCCTAGTTCAACTCTGTCTGCTTGTTGACCAGGTAGATTTGAGTCAACAGTCAGGGGGTGTTGGCAGCTCACTAGTTGTTGACAAAAAGCACAACTAGCTAACTTAGCTGGTACAACAGATACGCTTTTTGAGTCAGAGACAGCTAGCAAGTTGACTAGTTAAAAATGGTAAAATATTGAAACACTCACTCTTCGACGTACTCTTGATATCCAGGTCATATTGAACAGAAGAAGTAGGAGATGACAATCCAGTCTTCTCAAAAGAAATGTTGGTTGAACTCAGAGCCTCTTTAAAATAGATGACAGATGTCGGGGAGAATGACTCATCCGGGGTGCCGGCAACATGTCCTGTTTTATCTTGAACGTGTTCTCTGTCAGAGACCCCCGACGCATCCAAACTTTGTGAAAGTGGTGAATCCTGGATGGGACACGGGATTGTTGACAGTCGCTGCTCCGCCATCTTCACATGCATGTGACTCGTTTCCAATCAGCAGTGGGAGAGAAACTTCTTCTTTGTTGGGGTTTATCGGAGGTTGGCATCCAACGTTATGGTGCATTACCGTCACCTAGTGGACTGGAGTGTTGGGCCAGAAGACAGGGAGAAATTAAATCCTTTCTGACATCTCAGTTGCTCTTTATTAAAAAGATAACAATATATTTGAGACTATATCTAATGAAGTTCTACTCAAAATACTGTTTAAACTCATTTCCTGCATCCCCCTTCTCCCTCATACTAGATCTCATCCTCTCGCTTTCCCTCTGATACTGCCCACACTGTATCAATACATGCTCCACGGTCTCTATTTCCTGGCAATAATCCCACTTCCCTGTTGGATGCTTTCCGATCACATTTAAAGTAGGATTTATCCGGCTGTGTCCTACCCCTTAATCTTGTAAAAAAAAATTGCCTCCTCTCTTCTGACTCTTCCAGCTGTCCTCCCCTCCCCGTCTTTCCTCTGTACTTGAAATAAATGCCTGCCCTTAATATCACTGCTCCTGCTGAAATAAAAGCCTGCCCTTAATATCACTGCTCCTGCTGAAATAAATGCCTGCCCTTAATATCACTGCTCCTGCTGAAATAAAAGCCTGCCCTTAATATCACTGCTCCTGCTGAAATAAATGCCTGCCCTTAATATCACTGCTCCTGCTGAAATAAATGCCTGCCCTTAGTATCACTGCTCCTGCTGAAATAAATGCCTGCCCTTAATATCACTGCTCCTGCTGAAATAAATGCCTGCCCTTAGTATCACTGCTCCTGCTGAAATAAATGCCTGCCCTTAATATCACTGCTCCTGCTGAAATAAATGCCTGCCCTTAGTATCACTGCTCCTGCCCTTAGTATCACTGCTCCTGCTGAAATAAATGCCTGCCCTTAGTATCACTGCTCCTGCCCTTAGTATCACTGCTCCTGCTGAAATAAATGCCTGCCCTTAGTATCACTGCTCCTGCTGAAATAAAAGCCTGCCCTTAGTATCACTGCTCCTGCTGAAATAAATGCCTGCCCTTAGTATCACTGCTCCTGCTGAAATAAATGCCTGCCCTTAGTATCACTGCTCCTGCTGAAATAAATGCCTGCCCTTAGTATCACTGCTCCTGCTGAAATAAATGCCTGCCCTTAGTATCACTGCTCCTGCCCTTAGTATCACAGCTCCTGCCCTTAGTATCACTGCTCCTGCTGAAATAAATGCCTGCCCTTAGTATCACTGCTCCTGCCATCTCTGACCAATTCAAATAGGCCAGGTCAAGAGGGGATGTTAATAATTTGATAATAATAATAATAATTCAGTGTATTTTTTATTTAATTACAGCTGCAGAGCTAACGTTTTTCTTTGGTGTACAAACACTTTTCATATCAATATTGTACATACATGTGATTGTAGTACATACATGTGATTGTAGTACATACATGTGATTGTAGTACATACATGTGATTGTAGTACATACATGTGATTGTAGTACATACATGTGATTGTAGTACATACATGTGATTGTAGTACATACATGTGATTGTAGTACATACATGTGATTGTAGTACATACATGTGATTGTAGTACATACATGTGATTGTAGTACATACATGTGATTGTAGTACATACATGTGATTGTAGTACATACATGTGATTGTAGTACATACATGTGATTGTAGTACATACATGTGATTGTAGTACATACATGTAATTGTAGTACATACATGTGATTGTAGTACATACATGTGATTGTAGTACATACATGTGATTGTAGTACATACATGTGATTGTAGTACATACATGTGATTGTAGTACATACATGTGATTGTAGTACATACATGTGATTGTAGTACATACATGTGATTGTAAAAGTTTTGTATATTTTGGTTTAGCCCATTACATGTGATCTGTAGTCCATAACCCCTTATTGGTTTGGCCCATTGCGGGTGATTGTAGTACATAACCCCTTATTGGTTTGGCCCATTGCGGGTCTCTGTATTTCCATAACCCCTTATTGGTTTGGTCCATCGCGGGTCTCTGTATTTCCATAACCCCTTATTGGATTGCCCAAAAGGGTTGTATAACCCCTTATTGGTTTGGCCCATTGCGGGTTATCTGTATTTCCATAACCCCTTATTGGTTTGGCCCATTGCGGGTCTCTGTATTTCCATACCCCCTTATTGGTTTGGCCCATTGCGGGTATCTGTATTTCCATACCCCCTTATTGGTTTGGCCCATTGCGGGTCTCTGTATTTCCATACCCCCTTATTGTTCTCTTTTGCCTGACCTTCAGCTAGCAAGGTATGTTGTCCTTGGCTCCGAAATTGTTCAATATAAAACCGTCATAATGTTACACAATGTACTGTTATGCTACCATAAGTTTGTTACAATGTGGACAATATAAAGATTTATGTTAACAAGTTTCATCGAGCTCGCTAACTAGGGTATCTATTGTAACTTGTGAGTACTTGGGACAGTGTTTGAGTGAGTGTCCATGTGCTCGCGCAGGTGCCTGAGCACTGTGACTGCGCCAAGGGCTAAAATAATGTGTGTTGTCTCTTCGTGTGCAGGGCAAATAAAAATAATCCAACCAGCAGTCCAATCAGATGGATCAACACCCTCCCTATCTTTCTGTAGTCTCTCCAATCAGATGGATCAACTCCCTCCCTATCTTTCTGTAGCCTCTCCAATCAGATGGGTCAACTCCCTCCCTATCTTTCTGTAGCCTCTCCAATCAGATGGGTCAACTCCCTCCCTTTCTTTCTGTAGCCTCTCCAATCAGATGGATCAACACCCTCCCTATCTTTCTGTAGTCTCTCCAATCAGATGGGTCAACTCCCTCCCTATCTTTCTGTAGCCTCTCCAATCAGATGGGTCAACTCCCTCCCTATCTTTCTGTAGCCTCTCCAATCAGATGGGTCAACTCCCTCCCTATCTTTCTGTAGCCTCTCCAATCAGATGGATCAACACCCTCCCTATCGCTGAGAGAGCACAGCTCCTATCCCAGCCTCGGATGCGTCCACCTCCACTGTGAACTCCAAAGAGGGATCCGGATGAGCCAGCCCGGGAGCCGAGGTAAACAGAGCCCTCAGGTGACCAAAAGCCCTGTCCGCCTCAACCGACCACTGCAGTCGCACTGGTCCCCCCTTCAGCAGTGAGATAAACAGAGCCCTCAGATGACCAAAAGCCCTGTCCGCCTCAGCCGACCACTGCAAACGTACCGGTCCCCCCTTCAGCAGTGAGGTAAACAGAGCCCTCAGGTGACCAAAAGCCCTGTCTGCTTCAGCTGACCACTGCAGCCGCACCGGTCCCCCCTTCAGCAGTGAGGTAATGAGGTGGATCCGGACGGGACGGGTAGAGATGACCCCGGTTGGAGCTGGATCCGGACGGGACGGGCAGAGATGACCCCGGTTGGAGCTGGATCCGGACGGGATGGTTAGAGATGACCCCGGTTGGAGCTGGATCCGGACGGGACGGGCAGAGATGACCCCGGTTGGAGCTGGTCGAGGGGCTGGAGAGACTTCCTGTCTCTCCCAGCGGTCTATGGTCTGAACAACGTGATCCATCATGGCACCGAGATGTAGCATAGCCGTGTGTTCCTGGACAGTGTTCCTGGACTCCTCTGACCGGGGTACCTGACTCCATGGTTGGTGTAGGATTCTGTCAGGAGTGGGTTTTGGATGCTAAGTCAGATGCAGGAGAGCAGAGTGTAGTGAACAGGCACACTTTTATTCCGGTCAAAATGACAGCACAAAGTAACATAAAATGTACCCAAAACACAGAACATAGACAAAAAGTAATGCGCATAACAATATCTGCAATATCAAAATACAGGTAACACAAACAATCCTACACAAAGACATGATGGGGAACAGAGGAATAAATACATGTAGATTGATTGGGGAATGAAAAGCAGGTGTGCAGAGAACAAGACAAAACAAATGGATACATGAAAAATGGAGCGGCGTTGGCCGGTGACGTCAACCGCCGAACGCCACCCGAACAAGGAGAGGAGCCGACTTCGGCGGAAGCCGTGACACCCTCAGAGGTAGTAATCACACCGGTGGGGAGAGGGGCGTTCTTCTTACCAAACCACATGACCTTTGTTTTGGAGGTGTTCAGAACAAGGTTAAGGGTAGAGACAGCTTGTTGGACACTAAGAAAGCTTTGTTGCAGAGCGTTTAACACAACATTCGGGGAGGGGCCAGCTGAGTATAAGACTGTATCATCTGCATAGAAATGGATGAGAGAGCTTCTGTCACGCCCTGACCTTAGAGAGCTTTTATGTCTCTATTTTGGTTTGGTCAGGGTGTGATTTGGGTGGCCATTCTATGTTCCTTTTTCTTTGTTTTGGCCGGGTATGGTTCTCAATCAGGGACAGCCGACTACTGTTGCCTCTGATTGGGAACCATACTTAGGTAGCTTTTTCCCACCTACGTTTTGTGGGTAGTTGTTTTCTGTTTAGTGGTTTGCACCTGACAGGACTGTTTCGTTTATTCACTTTGTCATTTTTGTTTCAGTGTTCTGTTTAATAAAAGTCATGAACACTTACCACGCTGCGCTTTGGTCCGAATCCTCCTCATCTGACTACACCCGTTACAGCTTCCTACTGCCTGAGCTATGTTGTTGATGTAAATTGAGAAAAGCGTGGGGCCTGGGATTGATCCTTGGTATAGGAAAAATTTGAGTATCATGTAGTAGCATAAACTTATCGCTGTTACATTGAACTAGATGAATGGAATATGAATCACAGTCGTCCAATATATTGTAATAGAAATAAGGCCATGCTCATGAAAAAAACAAAACAGTTGTCCTCCCTCATCTTAAACCACTGCTGTTAATGTACTTAAAAAAATATATATATTATTATTTAATTGTAGACCAAGGTGTTATATCCTTTAAGTTCTTGTCTACGTTGTTTGGAAAAGTGGTAGCTGATTCACTCACAATGTTGTCTCATTGTCTCATTGTCTCATTGTCTCATGCTTAGAATGCGCTCATTGTCTCATGCTTAGAATGTGCTCATTGTTATCATTTGAAAGGTCTGAAAAGTACCATGGCAGTTAAGTCAACAGTGGGAAGTTAGCTAAAATAGTTGCTGTGGTTACTAAAACAGCTGTACCTCTTGATTGGTAGTAGATACTTCTATTCGGTTTCCAGATTTGAATAGCAGAGAAGTAGACTAAGATGTCATACCTCTAAGTTTAGGTCTAGAGTGCTGGGAAAGTTTATAAAAGTTGAGAGGAAAATGTTTCATGTGGTTACTAAAACAGCTCTATCTGTAGAATATATTTTTAATCTGATTGTAGATTTGAAAAGCAGAGAAGTACACCAAGATAAACACAGGAATGGAGACGTCTTGTCCCGCCGAAGCGCTCTGTAGATGTCATGTTCTGACCTTAGTTCCTTTGTTATGTGTTTGTTTTAGTTTGGTCAGGGCGTGAGTTGGGGTGGGTAGTCTATGTTCTTTTTTCTATGTTGTGGTTTTGTGTTTGGCCTGGTAAGGTTCTCCATCAGAGGCAGGTGTCTTTCGTTGTCTCTGATTGAGAATCATACTTAGGTAGCCTTTTCCCACCTGTGTTTTGGTGGGTGATTATTTTCTGTTTTAGTGTTTTACGCATCTTACAGAACTGTTTCTGTTTTAGTGTTTTACGCATCTTACAGGACTGTTTCGGTTTTTGTTTATTTTCACGTTGTTATTTTGTATTTTCAGTGTTCAGTAAAATAAATCATTATTTTCATACTCCTGTAACAGTAGATGATGGCTGCCCTGCCCCGCCCACAGGGTCGGGGGGAGGGTGATGGAGTGAGAGGGTGGGTGAGTGAAGGGCAGTATATTCCTGCTCGTTGGCTACATCTGTTGGCCAGGAGAGGGGAAGGCCCGAAAGGGTAAGAGCCTAATTACACACACCTGAATCTAATTTGTTTGGAGCTTGAGCGGTGGCTGTTTTAACCTGGCTTTGGCCAGAGCTGTTTTGGCGTTTGGAGCATCAAATCAAATCAAATTTTATTTGTCACATACACATGGTTAGCAGATGTTAATGCGAGCGTAGCGAAATGCTTGTGCTTCTAGTTCCGACAATGCAGTAATAACCAACGAGTAATCTAGCTAACAATTCCACAACTACTACCTTATTTTTATTTATTTTATTTATTTCACCTTTATTTAACCAGGTAGGCCAGTTGAGAACACCTTTATTTAACCAGGTAGGCCAGTTGAGAACACCTTTATTTAACCAGGTAGGCAAGTTGAGAACAAGTTCTCATTTACAATTGCGACCTGGCCAAGATAACACACAAGTGTAAAGGGATAAAGAATATGTACATAAAGATATATGAATGAGTGATGGTACAGAACGGCATAGGCAAGATGCAGTAGATGGTATAGAGTACAGTATATACATATGAGATGAGTAATGTAGGGTATGTAAACATATAAAAGTGGCATTGTGGTTAGCAAGAGCTGACATGCAGGGACCTCCAACCCTGGGAGGAATATCGAACCCAACTGGATAGGAACCCACCTTACTGACCCAAGTAAGGACTAGGCCCGACCCAAGTAAGGACAAGGCCTGACCCAAGTAAGGACAAGCCTGTTGAATTTCTGTTGTCTTTTGCTGGATACCCAGATAAACAGCTCGGCTGTCCGGTAGCAGAGAGGAAGACCCATGTAGAAAGGCTCAGAGACAAACTAGGCTTTGTTTTGGGTTTGTTGCTACCCAGCACAGTGGCGCATTCTGTTTCTTTCCCAGGAATAAAAGTCCTGGGTTGTTTCCCTGGAGAAAGTTACATTTTGTCTACGCTTGTGTTACTTCACACACTCGTCAGTTGTTGGCCAGCCCACAGTTCAAAGTAATGATATGAACCGGTTCAAACCCCAAAAAGGGCAGAAATACATTACATAAATACTTGTGTTACTTAAATACACTGGACGACAAGACAATAATCTGATTACAATGAAGAGCAAGACGTGCCGCTCTGTTCTGGACCAGCTGCAGTTTAACTAGGTCTTTCCTTGCAGCACTGGACGACAAGACAATAATCTGATTACAATGAAGAGCAAGACGTGCCGCTCTGTTCTGGACCAGCTGCAGTTTAACTAGGTCTTTCCTTGCAGCACTGGACCACACGACTGGACAATAATCAAGATTAGACAAAACTAGAGCCTGAAGGACTTGCTTTGTGGAGTGTGGTGTCAAAAAAGCTGAACATCTCTAGTCCTCTCTCCATCTTTGGTGTCAAAAAAGCAGAGCATCTCTTTATTACGGACAGACCCATCTCCCCATCTTTACAACCATTGAATCTATATGTTTGGACCATGACAGTTTACAATCTAAGGTAACGAACGCCAAGTAATTTAGTCTCCTCAACTTGTTCAACAGCCACACCATTCATTACCAGATTCAGCTGAGGTCTAGAACTTAGGAAATGATTTGTACCAGGCCTGATCACCGACAACAATGAGACCGTCTATAGGGAGGAGGTCAGTGACCTGGCAGTGTGGTGCCAAGACAACAACCTCTCCCTCAATGTGATCAAGACAAAGGAGATGATTGTGGACTACAGGAAAAGGAGAACCAAGCACGCCCACATTCTCCTCGACGGGGCAGTAGTGGAGCAGGTTGAGAGCTTCAAGTTCCTTGGCATCCACATCACCAACAAACTAGCACCCTAAGACAGTTGTGAAAAGGGCACGACAAAACCTATTCCCCCTCAGGAGACTGAAAAGATTTGGCAAAAGGTTATACAGCTGCACCATTGAGAGCATCCTGACTGGTTGCATCACTGTCTGGGTTGGCAAATGCTCGGCCTCCGAACGCAAGGCACTACAGAGGGTAGTGCGTACGGCCCAGTACATCACCGGGGACAAGCTTCCTGCCATCCAGGACCTCTATACCAGGCGGTGTCAGAGGAAGGCCCTGAAAATTGTTGAAGACTCCAGCCATTCAAGTCATAGACTGTTCTCTCTGCTACCGCACGGCAAGCGGTACCGGAGCGCCAAGTCTAGGACCAAAAGGCTTCTTAACAGCTTCTACCTCCAAGCCAGAAGACTCCTGAACAGCTAATCAAAGGGCTACCCAGACTCCCATTGACTCTGTACCGGTACCCCCTGTATATAGCCTCCACATTGACTCTGTACCGGCTACTCTCTGTACCCCCTGTATATAGCCTCCACATTGACTCTGTACCGGTACCCCCTGTATATAGCCTCCACATTGACTCTGTACAGGTACCCCCTATACCTCCACATGTACCACCCCCTGTATGTAGCCTCCACATTGACTCTGTACCGGTACCCCCTGATTAGCCTCCACATTGGTGCCCCTGTATATAGCCTCCACATTGACTCTGTACCGGTACCCCCTGTATGTAGCCTCCAAATTGACTCTGTACCAGTACCCCCTGTATATAACCTCCACATTGACTCTGTACCGGTACCCCCTGTATATAGCCTCCACATTGACTCTGTACCGGTACCCCCTGTATATAGCCTCCACATTGACTCTGTACAGGTACCCCCTGTATATATCCTCCACATTGACTCTGTACCGGTACCCCCTGTATGTAGCCTCCACATTGACTCTGTACCGGTACCCCCTGTATATAGCCTCCACATTGACTCTGTACCGGTACCCCCTGTATATAGCCTCCACATTGACTCTGTACCGGTACCCCCTGTATGTAGCCTCCAAATTGACTCTGTACCGGTACCCCCTGTATATAGCCTCCACATTGACTCTGTACCGGTACCCCCTGTATATAGCCTCCACATTGACTCTGTACCGGTACCCCCTGTATGTAGCCTCCAAATTGACTCTGTACCAGTACCCCCTGTATATAACCTCCACATTGACTCTGTACCGGTACCCCCTGTATATAGCCTCCACATTGACTCTGTACCGGTACCCCCTGTATATAGCCTCCACATTGACTCTGTACCGGTACCCCCTGTATATAGCCTCCACATTGACTCTGTACCGGTACCCCCTGTATATAGCCTCCACATTGACTCTGTACCGGTACCCCCTGTATATAGCCTCCACATTGACTCTGTACCGGTACCCCCTGTATATAGCCTCCACATTGACTCTGTACCGGTACCCCCTGTATATAGCCTCCACATTGACTCTGTACCGGTACCCCCTGTATATAGCCTCCACATTGACTCTGTACCGGTACCCCCTGTATATAGCCTCCACATTGACTCTGTACCGGTACCCCCTGTATGTAGCCTCCAAATTGACTCTGTACCAGTACCCCCTGTATATAACCTCCACATTGACTCTGTACCGGTACCCCCTGTATATAGCCTCCACATTGACTCTGTACCGGTACCCCCTGTATGTAGCCTCCAAATTGACTCTGTACCGGTACCCCCTGTATATAGCCTCCACATTGACTCTGTACCGGTACCCCCTGTATATAGCCTCCACATTGACTCTGTACCGGTACCCCCTGTATGTAGCCTCCAAATTGACTCTGTACCAGTACCCCCTGTATATAACCTCCACATTGACTCTGTACCGGTACCCCCTGTATATAGCCTCCACATTGACTCTGTACCGGTACCCCCTGTATATAGCCTCCACATTGACTCTGTACCGGTACCCCCTGTATATAGCCTCCACATTGACTCTGTACCGGTACCCCCTGTATATAGCCTCCACATTGACTCTGTACCGGTACCCCCTGTATATAGCCTCCACATTGACTCTGTACCGGTACCCCCTGTATATAGCCTCCACATTGACTCTGTACCGGTACCCCCTGTATATAGCCTCCACATTGACTCTGTACCGGTACCCCCTGTATATAGCCTCCACATTGACTCTGTACCGGTACCCCCTGTATATAGCCTCCACATTGACTCTGTACCGGTACCCCCTGTATATAACCTCCACATTGACTCTGTACCGGTACCCCCTGTATATAGCCTCCACATTGACTCTGTACCGGTACCCCCTGTATGTAGCCTTTCTTGTTATTTTACTGCTGCTGTTTAATTATTTGCTTCAGAGAGGGGAGAGGCAGGTAGCATAAACGTACACAGGTGAAGATTTTCAGGTTGCAGGCAGATACTGTAATACGTTTCTGAGTGACAGAGTTAGGGCTTTGCATAGGCGTTTTGTTGTGGGCGAAGGAGACAAAAAATTACTGAAACAAAATAACATTGCAAAAGGGCTCTTTATAAATGAAAACATAGCAATGTATCAACCTACGTGACATCACAGAGGGCCAACCAACCTTCTGGTAGAGAATGCGGTGATGACATCACAGAGGACCAACCAACCTTCTGGTAGAGAATGCGGTGATGACATCACAGAGGGCCAACCAACCTTCTGGTAGAGAATGCGATGATGACATCACAGAGGGCCAACCAACCTTCTGGTAGAGAATGCGGTGATGACATCACAGAGGGCCAACCAACCTTCTGGTAGAGAATGCGGTGATGACATCACAGAGGGCCAACCAACCTTCTGGTAGAGAATGCGGTGATGAGTATCAAAATTGTCACTGGTAAATAAATGCAGAGCGCTATGATAAACTGGATAAAACAGCTTTAATGAAGTGGCAGCTGCGTTCATATAGATGATGTCGCCGATAGTAACCGATAGGAGCGTCGACTGAATAACCTGCTTTCTACTACGTAGCGAGAGGCAGGACCTGTTTCTATAGAAGAAGCCCATTTTCATTCTCAGCTTCTTAACTAACTCATCAATATGAACACCATCCAAAGTACATACGCTTAAATCATCAGACTTATTTGTATGCGCTCTAGAGAACAACATAATTGTTAACTAATATCTAGTTCATTATTACCAATTGAAAGAATGATAAATAACAGTAGTGTGTTGCGTCCCAATCACACCAAAAGTATAAAAGAAGACTTTAAGGTGAGGACTCCTGCAAGCCCCAGTAATACGACTCTGAGAGAAATATAGCTGTCTATTGCCTCTTCAGCACCTAACTAGCCAGCTGGTCATCAAGATGACTGACTTAAAGATGACTGATTTAAAGATGACTGATTTAAAGATGACTGACTTAAAGATGACTGATTTGAAGATGACTGATTTAATTTAACGAATCCTGATTTAACCGAACCCCACAGGCGACTCCCAGGTGCGCCATAAACGTCATCAACGTGGGCAGCAGGCGTGTCCATAGTGTCTCAGTGTAGCTAGCATACCGCAGTCAGCCTGTGTGTACAGCAGCGCAGAAAGACCACTTTATCATACGGAGGACTTCAGAAAGGCTCCCGGTAATAACGTTGTTACAGCGGTGACTTTTCCTTGTGGCCGTGAAGAACGTGTAAAAAGGCAGCCGGTTTTCACAATGGCGACAGCTGCGGTTTCTGCCAGTGGCCCCAACCCCGGAACCGGAGCTGAGTTGGTCCGAGGACAGGCCTTCGATGTCGGGCCCCGGTACCACAATCTGTCGTATATCGGTGAGGGCGCCTACGGAACGGTGTGGTAAGACATATTTTCATACTGGCAGAAATGTTGCCCCACACACACACACACACACACACACTCTTTCATCACTACTGACGTTAGTCAAACAAGTTTGGATACTTTGTAGACTTCCATGTGTAGAATTCCCCTCCGGTTTCACTTCTTTACTGCCACATTGTAACATGAACAGTAAGTTTATGTTTCTACATGTGTTGCTGTTGATATGGTGCCTGCTAGTGTGCAGTGGGGAAGACGCTTGTTACAGTGGAAACTTGTTGATCTTGGCTCGACTGTAGGATTGGGCAACTCGGGTCGATTTCCTATTACATAACTCATAACTCAGTGTTTGCTAAATTATTTTATTCCATTTAACAGACTATTTATGTTCATTTCGACAAATCTTCCTCTACTAACTTTCTATTAGGCCAACATATTTCGGTTTTATCTGCCTGCTCACTAGAATAATTTATCGGAATAACCACCGACGCAAAACGCCTGAATGTTGAACTTGATTCGTGTTTTAATCCGTCAATTTGTCTTAATTTAAAATAGGCCTGAAAACTGAATCTATTCAGACTTCCCGGTAGGCTGGTTTCATAACCCATAAAACTGCAGTATTCACTGTGTGAATATTGTGTTGTAGAGGGGTTAAAGCTGCAATGTGTCACTTTTTAGGTGACCCAACCAAATACACATTTTAGTTATAGAGCTGTCATTCTCATTAAAAGCCAGTCTAAGAAGAGGTAGATCTGCTCTTTATAGATCTGTCATTCTCATTAAAAGCCGGTCTAAGAAGAGGTAGATAATGTTCTATGTTATAGATCTGTCATTCTCATTAAAAGCCGGTCTAAGAAGAGGTAGATCTGTTCTATGTTATAGATCTGTCATTCTCATTAAAAGCCAGTCTAAGAAGAGGTAGATAATGTTCTATGTTATAGATCTGTCTTTCTCATTAAAAGCCAGTCTAAGAAGAGGTAGATAATGTTCTATGTTATAGATATGTAATTCTCATTAAAAGCAAGTCTAAGAAGAGGTAGATAATGTTCTATGTTATAGATCTGTCATTCTCATTAAAAGCCAGTCTAAGAAGAGGTAGATAATGTTCTATGTTATAGATCTGTCTTTCTCATTAAAAGCCAGTCTAAGAAGAGGTAGATAATGTTCTATGTTATAGATCTGTCTTTCTCATTAAAAGCCAGTCTAAGAAGAGGTAGATAATGTTCTATGTTATAGATCTGTCTTTCTCATTAAAAGCCAGTCTAAGAAGAGGTAGATAATGTTCTATGTTATAGATCTGTCTTTCTCATTAAAAGCCAGTCTAAGAAGAGGTAGATAATGTTCTATGTTATAGATCTGTCTTTCTCATTTAAAGCCAGTCTAAGAAGAGGTAGATAATGTTCTATGTTATAGATCTGTCTTTCTCATTTAAAGCCAGTCTAAGAAGAGGTAGATAATGTTCTATGTTATAGATCTGTCTTTCTCATTTAAAGCCAGTCTAAGAAGAGGTAGATAATGTTCTATGTTATAGATCTGTCTTTCTCATTTAAAGCCAGTCTAAGAAGAGGTAGATAATGTTCTATGTTATAGATCTGTCTTTCTCATTAAAAGCCAGTCTAAGAAGAGGTAGATAATGTTCTATGTTATAGATCTGTCTTTCTCATTTAAAGCCAGTCTAAGAAGAGGTAGATAATGTTCTATGTTATAGATCTGTCTTTCTCATTAAAAGCCAGTCTAAGAAGAGGTAGATAATGTTCTATGTTATAGATCTGTCTTTCTCATTTAAAGCCAGTCTAAGAAGAGGTAGATAATGTTCTATGTTATAGATCTGTCTTTCTCATTAAAAGCCAGTCTAAGAAGAGGTAGATCTGCTCTATGTTATAGATCTGTCTTTCTCATTAAAAGCCAGTCTAAGAAGAGGTAGATAATGTTCTATGTTATAGATCTGTCTTTCTCATTAAAAGCCAGTCTAAGAAGAGGTAGATCTGTTCTATGTTATAGATCTGTCTTTCTCATTAAAAGCCAGTCTAAGAAGAGGTAGATCTGTTCTATGTTATAGATCTGTCTTTCTCATTAAAAGCCAGTCTAAGAAGAGGTAGATCTGTTCTATGTTATAGATCTGTCTTTCTCATTAAAAGCCAGTCTAAGAAGAGGTAGATAATGTTCTATGTTATAGATCTGTCTTTCTCATTAAAAGCCAGTCTAAGAAGAGGTAGATAATGTTCTATGTTATAGATCTGTCTTTCTCATTAAAAGCCAGTCTAAGAAGAGGTAGATAATGTTCTATGTTATAGATCTGTCATTCTCATTAAAAGCCAGTCTAAGAAGAGGTAGATAATGTTCTATGTTATAGATCTGTCATTCTCATTAAAAGCCAGTCTAAGAAGAGGTAGATCTGTTCTATGTTATAGATCTGTCATTCTCATTAAAAGCCAGTCTAAGAAGAGGTAGATAATGTTCTATGTTATAGATCTGTCTTTCTCATTAAAAGCCAGTCTAAGAAGAGGTAGATAATGTTCTATGTTATAGATCTGTCTTTCTCATTAAAAGCCAGTCTAAGAAGAGGTAGATAATGTTCTATGTTATAGATCTGTCTTTCTCATTAAAAGCCAGTCTAAGAAGAGGTAGATAATGTTCTATGTTATAGATCTGTCTTTCTCATTAAAAGCCAGTCTAAGAAGAGGTAGATAATGTTCTATGTTATAGATCTGTCTTTCTCATTAAAAGCCAGTCTAAGAAGAGGTAGATAATGTTCTATGTTATAGATCTGTCTTTCTCATTAAAAGCCAGTCTAAGAAGAGGTAGATAATGTTCTATGTTATAGATCTGTCTTTCTCATTAAAAGCCAGTCTAAGAAGAGGTAGATAATGTTCTATGTTATAGATCTGTCTTTCTCATTAAAAGCCAGTCTAAGAAGAGGTAGATCTGTTCTATGTTATAGATCTGTCTTTCTCATTAAAAGCCAGTCTAAGAAGAGGTAGATAATGTTCTATGTTATAGATCTGTCTTTCTCATTAAAAGCCAGTCTAAGAAGAGGTAGATCTGCTCTGTTATAGATCTGTCTTTCTCATTAAAAGCCAGTCTAAGAAGAGGTAGATAATGTTCTATGTTATAGATCTGTCTTTCTCATTAAAAGCCAGTCTAAGAAGAGGTAGATCTGTTCTATGTTATAGATCTGTCTTTCTCATTAAAAGCCAGTCTAAGAAGAGGTAGATCTGTTCTATGTTATAGATCTGTCTTTCTCATTAAAAGCCAGTCTAAGAAAGAGGTAGATAGATCTGTCTTTCTCATAAAGCCAGTTAGGTAGATCTGTCTGTTTCTCATTAAAAGCCAGTCTAAGAAGAGGTAGATCTGTTCTATGTTATAGATCTGTCTTTCTCATTAAAAGCCAGTCTAAGAAGAGGTAGATCTGCTCTGTTATAGATCTGTCTTTCTCATTAAAAGCCAGTCTAAGAAGAGGTAGATCTGTTCTATGTGCGCTCATTTCTATGCTTCCCGTTAAGTTTAGTTTTTGCGAATTTGAGTTTGTTTTGTACGCCAGCTAAAAATACAATTATTTTGTCTCGTAGAAAATCTGTTTCACAGGTTTAGATTTAACAATGATTTTTTACAACATATATGATTGTTTTGTTACAAACTGAAATTAGGTGAAATATTAGTATTTTAGCAACAAGGAAATTGATTGTTTAAAAATTTAATTAATTTAATTATTTTGTTGCATTTTGAAGCATTAAGAGCCGCGACGCCAGTCTGAGCATTAACATGCATTGGGTGTGGTTTTGGAAGCAGAAGGACATTATCTTTCATATCATAGGGTTAGTGTTCCCACACGGCCTGATGCCACGGACGTGTTGTCACAGAAAAATGTTGGGTGGAACTGTTGTGGGGCGGCAGGTAGCCTAGTGGTTAGTGTGTTGGACTAGTAACCAGCAGGTAGCCTAGTGGTTAGAGGCAGGTAGCCTAGTGGTTAGAGTGATGGACTAGTAACCAGCAGGTAGCCTAGTGGTTAGTGTTGGACTAGTAACCAGCAGGTAGCCTAGTGGTTAGAGCGTTGGACTAGTAACCAGCAGGTAGCCTAGTGGTTAGTGTTGGACTAGTAACCAGCAGGTAGCCTAGTGGTTAGTGTTGGACTAGTAACCAGCAGGTAGCCTAGTGGTTAGTGTTGGACTAGTAACCAGCAGGTAGCCTAGTGGTTAGTGTTGGACTAGTAACCAGCAGGTAGCCTAGTGGTTAGAGCATTGGGTCAGTAACCAGCAGGTAGGCTAGTGGTTAGAGCGTTGGACTAGTAACCAGCAGGTAGCCTAGTGGTTAGAGCGTTGGACTAGTAACCAGCAGGTAGGCTAGTGGTTAGAGCGTTGGGCCAGTAACCAGCAGGTAGCCTAGTGGTTAGGGTTGGACTAGTAACCAGCAGGTAGTCTAGTGGTTAGGGTTGGACTAGTAACCAGCAGGTAGCCTAGTGGTTTGAGCGTTGGACTAGTAACCAGCAGGTAGCCTAGTGGTTAGTGTTGGACTAGTAACCAGCAGGTAGCCTAGTGGTTTGAGCATTGGACTAGTAACCAGCAGGTAGCCTAGTGGTTAGTGTTGGACTAGTAACCAGCAGGTAGCCTAGTGGTTAGTGTTGGACTAGTAACCAGCAGGTAGTCTAGTGGTTAGTGTTGGACTAGTAACCAGCAGGTAGCCTAGTGGTTAGAGGCAGGTAGCCTAGTGGTTAGAGCGTTGGACTAGTAACCAGCAGGTAGCCTAGTGGTTACAGTGTTGGACTAGTAACCAGCAGGTAGCCTAGTGGTTAGAGTGTTGGACTAGTAACCAGCAGGTAGCCTAGTGGTTAGAGTGTTAGTAACCAGCAGGTAGCCTAGTGGTTAGAGCATTGGGACCAGTAACCAGCAGGTAGCCTAGTGGTTAGAGTGTTGGACTAGTAACCAGCAGGTAGCCTAGTGGTTAGAGCGTTGGACTAGTAACCAGCAGGTAGCCTAGGCTAGTGGTTAACCAGCAGGTAGCCTAGTGGTTGGGCCAGTAACCAGCAGGTAGCCTAGTGGTTAGCTAGTAACCAGCAGGTAGCCTAGTGGTTAGGGTTGGACTAGTAACCAGCAGGTAGTCTAGTGGTTAGGGTTGGACTAGTAACCAGCAGGTAGCCTAGTGGTTTGAGCGTTGGACTAGTAACCAGCAGGTAGCCTAGTGGTTAGTGTTGGACTAGTAACCAGCAGGTAGCCTAGTGGTTTGAGCATTGGACTAGTAACCAGCAGGTAGCCTAGTGGTTAGTGTTGGACTAGTAACCAGCAGGTAGCCTAGTGGTTAGAGTGTTGGACCAGTAACCAGCAGGTAGCCTAGTGGTTAGTGTTGGACTAGTAACCAGCAGGTAGCCTAGTGGTTAGGGTTGGACTAGTAACCAGCAGGTAGTCTAGTGGTTAGGGTTGGACTAGTAACCAGCAGGTAGCCTAGTGGTTTGAGCGTTGGACTAGTAACCAGCAGGTAGCCTAGTGGTTAGTGTTGGACTAGTAACCAGCAGGTAGCCTAGTGGTTTGAGCGTTGGACTAGTAATCAGCAGGTTGCCTAGTGGTTACAGTGTTGGACTAGTAACCAGCAGGTAGCCTAGTGGTTAGAGTGTTGGACTAGTAACCAGCAGGTAGCCTAGTGGTTAGAGCGTTGGGCCAGTAACCAGCAGGTATCCTAGGGGTTATAGCGTTGGACTAGTGACCAGCAGGTAGCCTAGTGGTTAGAGTGTTGGACTAGTAACCAATAAGAATTTGTTCTTAACTGACCTGCCTAGTTAAATAAAGGTGAAATATAAACCGGTTAACATGCTGTACAGTAAGTGTCTTTTGCATCTGTGAAATTACAACCATTTGATGTGATATGAAGGTAGAGGATTTATGTTTCTAGAACTGGACAGCAACTGAGAATTGATTCACGTTTAGCTGGGGTTTAGATGGCTGTGTTGTCTTCCAGAACCCAATTCCCCCTTTAAACAGGTCCTTGGACGACGGAGTAACGTTAGACTCCTGTTAGTCCGTTACTGGGCCAGGGCAAGCTTCAACAGAGCACTGCAAGCTGCACCGTGAAGCATCAAACTACTAAGCTGAACGAAGCCACGGGACTTTAAAAGTCTCCATGTAAAGTTAGCTAGGTCGACTTGATCCTGACAGTCATACAATTTGTTCATCTAGTTCTGAGAATAGGCTTTCTGGGTGTATCCAGTCTGCAGAGAGACGAATCACAAAGTTGTTCAATGACGTTTCAGAAGGGCAGGAGCGACACTCAACGAGTCTAGTACGACGGCGATCATTACATCATCCCGTACAGAGAATCTTTCTCTCTCAACCCACAGAGATGGTTCATGTTGCCTAGTCGCTAAGTCTCCAGCTCGCCCGCAGGCAGGCAGTCAGATGTTCACACTCTGTGGTTGTGTGTATTCAGATCAGTGATTTAAATAATGGAAGGTGGTGTCAGTGAATGGGATCCCAGGGGCCGTGAGACCTATCTTTATCCCTAGGCTGAGTTGAGAGTGAAAGGAGGAGTATCCCAAATAGCACCCTATTCTCTACATAAATCCCAAATAGCACCCTATTCTCTACATAAAGCCCAAATAGCACCCTATTCTCTACATAAATCCCAAATAGCACCCTATTCTCTACATAAAGCCCAAATAGCACCCTATTCTCTACATAAAGCCCAAATAGCACCCTATTCATAAAGCCCAAATACATAAATAAAGCCCAAATAGCACCCTATTCTCTACATAAATCCCAAATAGCACCCTATTCTCTACATAAAGCCCAAATAGCACCCTATTCTCTACATAAATCCCAAATAGCACCCTATTCTCTACATAAAGCCCAAATAGCACCCTATTCTCTACATAAATCCCAAATAGCACCCTATTCTCTACATAAAGCCCAAATAGCACCCTATTCTCTACATAAAGCCCAAATAGCACCCTATTCTCTACATAAATCCCAAATAGCACCCTGTTCTCTACATAAATCCCAAATAGCACCCTATTCTCTACATAAAGCCCAAATAGCACCCTATTCTCTACATAAAGCCCAAATAGCACCCTATTCTCTACATAAAGCCCAAATAGCACCCTGGTACAGAACATAGAGCCCTGGTGAGCCATAAATCCCAAATAGCACCCTATTCCTACATCTGGTAGAGCCTCTGGTGAGCCAAATAGCACCCTATTCTCTACATAAATCCCAAATAGCACCCCCTCTGGTAGAGCCTCTGCCCAAATAGAGCCATAAAGCCCAAATAGCACCCTATTCTCTACCCTCTAGTGAGCCTCTGGTGAGCCAGGGAGCAGACTACCCCTCTGGTGAGCCTCTGGTGAGCCAGGGAGCAGACTACCCCTCTGGTGAGCCAGGGAGCAGACTACCCCTCTGGTGAGCCTCTGGTGAGCCAGGGAGCAGACTACCCCTCTGGTGAGCCTCTGGTGAGCCAGGGAGCAGACTACCCCTCTGGTGAGCCAGGGAGCAGACTACCCCTCTGGTGAGCCAGGGAGCAGACTACCCCTCTGGTGAGCCAGGGAGCAGACTACCCCTCTGGTGAGCCAGGGAGCAGACTACCCCTCTGGTGAGCCAGGGAGCAGACTACCCCTCTGGTGAGCCAGGGAGCAGACTACCCCTCTGGTGAGCCAGGGAGCAGACTACCCCTCTGGTGAGCCAGGGAGCAGACTACCCCTCTGGTGAGCCAGGGAGCAGACTACCCCTCTGGTGAGCCAGGGAGCAGACTACCCCTCTGGTGAGCCAGGGAGCAGACTACCTCTCTGGTGAGCCAGGGAGCAGACTACCCCTCTGGTGAGCCAGGGAGCAGACTACCTCTCTGTGGAGCCAAGGAGGCAGGGAACAACATGACTCTACTTGGAATACTCTCTGAATTCCCAGCCTGCCCCTCCCAGCCTCCCTCACACACTGAGCAAACACACATCCATCCTTCCTATTCACTCACTCACTCTCCTTTCCCTTTGTCAACTCACACACACCTACACTTATACACCTACCTACCTACCTACACACACCTGAGGCTGTAGCCGGCTTTACCTTGCTGTGTGTACAGGGACTAGACTGGAGGAGCTTTCTAATCAACATGTTATCATGTTAGATATGTTAGCCATGTCTCCATATAAAGAGCTGCACGATATCCTGTTAAACCCAGTCCTAAAGGCCCACTATGTATTTAGTTATCACCACCAACTCTGTGTTGTTGTTTGTGTCGCACTGCTTTGCTTTATCTTGGCCAGGTTGCAGTTGTAAATGAGAACTTCTTCTCAACTGGCCTTCCTGATTAAATAAAGGTGAAATAAAATAAATAAACTCTCACTTAACTGCTGGTGCAGCCCATCTGCCACTTGGGAAACTAGGAGGATTTGGCCTGGCAATGCCAGACAGTTCCACTTTATAGCTAGATGAATATGTGATATGACTGAAGCCACTACCTACATGCTACCTCACCTACCTCGTACCCCTGCACATTGACTTGGTACTAGGGCTGTTGAGGTGACCGTATTACCGACACACTGGCGGTCTAGAGTCACGTGACCGTTTCGTCATGGTAACTATGCTTCTCCAAGCTCTGATGTTGCTGATGGTCATTAGTAGTCTACCAAACTGGCTACCTGCCTGGTACTCAGCACTCTATTGTCCCTGTAATCACTCTGACATCAATGCAAATGTAATGGAGGCTATGTAATTGCGTGAGAAAACATACACATGGTCAGCAGATGTTAATGGGAGTGTAGCGAAATGCTTGTGCTTCTAATTCCGACCGTGCAGTAATATCTAACAAGTAATCTAACCTAACAATTTCACAACAACTACCTTATACACACAAATCTAAGTAAAGAAATGGAATATAAATATACAATAGATTTGCTCTAGCCAACCGTGTGCAGATGGCATACCAGAGTGGGCACGCTCGCTATATACAGTCGTGGCCAAAAGTTTTGAGAATGACACAAATATTAATTTCCACAAAGTTTGCTGCCTCAGTGTCTTTTTTGTCAGATGTTACTATGGAATACTGAAGTATAATTACAAGCATTTCATAAGTGTCAAAGGCTTTTATTGACAATTACATGAAGTTGATGCAAAGAGGCAATATTTGCAGTGTTGACCCTTCTCTCTGCAATCCGCCCTGGCATGCTGTCAATTAACTTCTGGGCCCCATCCTGACTGATGGCAGCCCATTCTTGCATAATCAATGCTTGGAGTTTGTCAGAATTTGTGGGTTTTTGTTTGTCCACCCGCCTCTTAAGGATTGACCACAAGTTCTCAATGGGATTAAGGTCTGGGGAGTTTCCTGGCAATGGACCCAAAATATCGATGTTTTGTTCCCCGAGCCACTTAGTTATCACTTCTTCCTTATGGCAAGGTGCTCCATCATGCTGGAAAAGGCATTGTTTGTCACCAAACTGTTCCTGGATGGTTGGGAGAAGTTGCTCTCGGGATGTGGTGGTACCATTCTTTATTCATGGCTGTGTTCTTAGGCAAAATTGTGAGTGTGCCCACTCCCTTGGCTGAGAAGCAACCCCACACATGAATGGTCTCAGGATGCTTTGCTGTTGGCATGACACAGGACTGATGGTAGCGCTCACCTTGTCTTCTTCGGACAAGCTTTTTTCCGGATGCCCCAAACAATCGGAAAGGGGATTCATCAGAGAAAATGACTTCACCCCAGTCCTCAGCAGTCCAATCCCTGTACCTTTGGCAGAATATCAGTCTGTCCCTGATGTTTTTCCTGGAGAGAAGTGGCTTCTTTGCTGCCCTTCTTGGCACCAGGCCATCCTCCAAAAGTCTTCGCCTCACTGTGCGTACAGATGCACTCACACCTGCCTGCTGCCATTCCTGAGCAAGCTCTGTACTGGTGGTGCCCCAATCCCACAGCTGAATCAACTTTAGGAGACGGTCCTGGCGCTTGCTGGACTTTCTTGGGCACCCTGAAGCCGCCTTCACAACAATTGAATGCCTCTCCTTGAAGTTCTTGATGATCCGATAAATGGTTGATTTAGGTGCAATCTTACTGGCAGCAATATCCTTGCCTGTGAAGCCCTTTTTGTGCAAAGCAATGATGACGGCACGTGTTTCCTTGCAGGTAACCATGTTTGACAGAGGAAGAACAATGATTCTAAGCACCACCCTCCTTTTGAAGCTTCCAGTCTGTTATTTGAACTCAATCAGCATGACAGGGTTATTTCCAGCCTTGTCCTAGTTAACACTCACACCTGTGTTAACGAGAGAATCACTGACATGATGTCAGTATATCCTGGAAGGATATTGACCTCATTCCGTCAGTAGATGATGTCTGGTTATTTTTTTAAATGCCTTCCTCACTATCTTAAATAAGCATGCCCAATTCAAGAAATGTAGAACCAGGAACAGATATAGTCCTTGGTTCTCTCCAGACCTGACTGCCTTTGACCAGCACAAAAATATCCTATGGCGTTCTGCATTAGCATCGAACAGCCCCCGCAATATGCAACTTTTCAGGGAAGTCAGGAACCAATATACACAGGCAGTTAGAAAAGGCTAGCTTTTTCAAGCAGAAATTTGCTTCCTGCAACACAAACTCAAAAAAGTTCTGGGACACTGTAAAGTCCATGGAGAATAAGAACACCTCCTCCCAGCTACCCACTGCACTGAGGATAGGAAACACTGTCACCACTGACAAATCCACTATAATTGAGAATTTCAATAAGCATTTTTCTACGGTTGGCCATGCTTTACTCCTGGCTACCCCAACCCCGGCCAACAGCTTTTATTTTATTTTATATATATTTTTTGCTTTCCACCGGGCTACCCCTACCCCGGTCAACAGCACTGCACCCCCCACAGCAACTCGCCCAGGCCTTCCCCATTTCTCCTTCTCCCAAATCCAGTCAGCTATTGTTCTGAAAGAGCTACAAAATCTGGACCCCTACAAATCAGCCGGGCTAGACAATCTGGATCCTTTCTTTCTAAAATTATCTGCTGACATTGTTGCCACCCCTATTACTAGCCTGTTCAACCTCTCTTTCGTGTCGTCTGAGATTCCCAAAGATTGGAAAGTAGCTGCGGTCATCCCCCTCTTCAAGGGGGTACACTCTTGACCCAAACTGCTACAGACCTATATCTATCCTACCCTGCCTTTCTAAGGTCTTCGAAAGCCAAGTCAACAAACAGATTACAGACCATTTCAAATCCCACCATACCTTCTCCGCTATGCAATCTGGTTTCAGAGCTGGTCATGGGTGCACCTCAGACACGCTCAAGGTCCTAAATGATATCTTAACCGCCATCGATAAGAAACAATACTGTGCAGCCGTATTCATTGAGCTGGCCAAGGCTTTCGACTCTGTCAATCACCACATCCTCATCGGCAGACTCGACAGCCTTGGTTTCTCAAATGATTGCCTCGCCTGGTTCACCAACTACTTCTCAGAGTTCAGTGTGTCAAATCGGAGGGTCTGTTGTCCGGGCC
The DNA here is from genome assembly GCF_045791955.1 of Oncorhynchus clarkii lewisi. Taxonomy (NCBI): domain Eukaryota; kingdom Metazoa; phylum Chordata; class Actinopteri; order Salmoniformes; family Salmonidae; genus Oncorhynchus; species Oncorhynchus clarkii. Next base: position 46,149,914 of record NC_092176.1, on the reverse strand, counting down.
TCTGGTAGTCTCTATGGGGGTGCCACAGGGTTCAATTCTTGGACCAACTCAATGATGTACCTAGGTGTCTGGTTAGACTGTAAACTCTCCTTCCAGACTCACATCAAACATATCCAATCCAAAGTTAAATCTAGAATTGTCTTCCTATTTCGCAGCAAAGCATCCTTCACTCATACTGCCAAACATACCCTCGTAAAACTGACCATCCTACCAATCCTCGACTTCGGTGATGTCATTTACAAAATAGCCTCCAATACTCTGCATCCAATTTATTGAGTAGTCTATCACAGTGCCATCCGTTTTGTCACCAAAGCCCCATATACCACCTACCACTTCGACCTGTATGCTCTCGTTGGCTGGCCCTCGCTTCATACTCGTCGCCAAACCCACTAGCTCCAGGTCATCTACAAGACCCGGCTAGGTAAAGTCCCCCCTTATCTCAGCTCACTGGTCACCATAGCAGCACCCACCTGTAGCACGCGCTCCAGCAGGTATATCTCTCTGGTCACGCCCAAAACCAATTCTTCCTTTGGTCGCCTCTCCTTCCAGTTCTCTGCTGCCAATGACTGGAACGAACTACAAAAATCTCTGAAACTGGAAACAGTTATCTCCCTCACTAGCTTTAAGCACCAGCTGTCAGAGCAGCTCACAGATTACTGCACCTGTACATAACCCATCTATGGACCAAAACAGTGTGTGAAAACCTTGTGAAGACTTACAGAAAACGTTTTTTTTTTAAATTTTACCCCTTTTTCTCCCCAATTTCGTAGTATCCAATTGTTGTAGTAGCTACTATCTTGTCTCATCGCTACAACTCCCGTACGGGCTCGGGAGAGACGAAGGTTGAAAGTCATGCGTCCTCCGATACACAACCAACCAAGCCGCTGCTTCTTTAACACAGCGCACATCCAACCCGGAAGCCAGCCGCACCAATGCGCCGGAGGAAACACCGTGCATCTGGCCACCTTGGCTAGCGTACACTGCGCCCAGCCCGCCACAGGAGTCGCTGGTGCGCGATGAGACAAGGACAACCCTACCGACCAAGCCCTCCCTAACCCGGGCGACGCTAGGCCAATTGTGCGTCGCTCCACGGACCTCCCGGTCGCGGCCGGTTACGACAGAGCCTGGGCGCGAACCCAGGACTCTGATGGCACAGCTGGCGCTGCAGTACAGCGCCCTTAACCACTGCGCCATCCGGGAGGCCCCTACTTACAGAAAACGTTTGACCTCTGTCATTGTCAACAAAGGGTATATAACAAAGTATTGAGGTAAACTTTTGTTGTTGACCAAATACTTATTTTCCACCAAAATTTGCAAATAAATTCATAAAAAATCCTACAATGTGATTTTCTGGATTTTTTTTTTCTCTCATTTTGTCTGTCATAGTTGAAGTGTACCTATGATGAAAATTACAGGCCTCTCTCATATTTTTAAGTGGGAGAACTTGCACAATGATGGCTGACTAAATACTTTTTTGCCCCACTGTATGGTTAAATAAAGGGTTAGAGTTATATATAAATAAATACCTGGTTAAATAAAGGTGAATTAAATAAAATAAAAACAGCTTGGAAAATTCCAGAAAATGATGTCATGGCTTTAGAAGCTTCTGATAGGCTAATTGACATAATTTGAGTCAATTGGAGGTGTACCTGTGGATGTATTTCTTGGCCTACCTTCAAACTCAGTGCCTCTTTGCTTGACATCATGGGAATATCAAAAGAAATCAGACAAGACCTCAGGAAAAAAAACTGTAGTCCATCCTTGGGAGCAATTTCCAAACACCTGAAGGTGTCACGTTCATCTGTACAAACAATAGTACGCAAGTATAAACACAATGGGAACACGCAGCCGTCATACCGCTCAGGAAGGAGACGTGTTCTGTCTCCTAGAGATGAACGTACTTTGGTGCGAAAAGTGCAAATCAATCCCAGAACAACAGCAAAGGACCTTGTGAAGATGCTGGAGGAAACAGGTACAAAAGTATCTATATCCACAGTAAAACGAGTCCTATATCGACATAACCTGAAAGGCCGCTCAGCATGGAAGAAGCCACTGCTCCAAAACCACCATAAAAAAGCCAGACTACGGTTTGCAACTGCACATGGGGACAAAGATCGTACCTTTTGGAGAAATGTCCTCTGGGCTGATGAAACAAAAATGGAAATGTTTGGCCATAATGACCATTGTTATGTTTGGAGGAAAAAGGGGGAGGCTTGCAAGCCGAAGAACACCATCCCAACCGTGAAGTACGAGGGTGGCAGCATCATGTTGTGGGGGTGCTTTGCTGCAGGAGGGACTGGTGCACTTCACAAAATAGATGACATCATGAGAAAGGAAAATTATTTGGATATATTGAAGCAACTTCTCAAGACATCAGTCAGGAAGTTAAAGCTTGGTTGCAAATGGGTCTTCCAAATGGACAATGACCACAAGCATACTTCCAAAGTTGTGGCCACTCCAATACCTTGACATTGTTGTCCATAAGCCATTTTGCCATCACAAAGCCCTGACCTCAATCCTATAGGAAATGTGTGGGCAGAACTGAAAAAGCGTGTGCGAGCAAGGAGGCCTACAAACCTGACTCAGTTACACCAGCTCTATCAGGAGGAATGGGCCAAAATTCACCCAACTTATTGTGGGAAGCTTGTGGAAGGCTACCCAAAACGTTTGACCCAAGTTAAACAATTTAAAGGAAATGCTACCAAATACTAATTGAGTTTATGTAAACTTCTGACCCACTGGGAATGTGATGAAAGAAATAAAAATTGAAATAAATCATTCTCTCTACTATTATTCTGACATTTCACATTCTTAAAATAAAGTGTTGATCCTAACTGACCAAAGACAGGGAATTTTTACTAGGCTTAAATGTCAGGAATTTTGAAAAACTGAGTTTAAATGTATTTGGCTAAGTTGTATGTAAACTTCTGACTTCAACTGTACATAAATACATGCATGAGCAATAGATGATATAAAATACAGTATATTCATATGAGATGAGTAATGTAAACATTATTACAATTATGCTCTACATGTCTTGTAAAGAGGATTCATTTTTAAATTTTAAGAAGTGATCCATTTTTTAAAAAGTGGCCAGTGATTTCAAGTCTGTATGTAGGCAGCAGCCACTCTATGTTAGTGATGGCTGTTTAACAGTCTGATGGCCTTGAGATAGAAGCTGTTTTTCAGTCTCTCGGTCCCAGCTTTGATGCACCTGTACTGACCTCACCTTCTGGATGATAGCGGGGTGAACAGGCAGTGGCTCGGGTGGTTGATGTCCTTGATGATCTTTATGGCCTTCCTGTGACATCGGGTGGTGTAGGTGTCCTGGAGGGCAGGTAGTTTGCCCCCGGTGATGCGTTGTGCAGACCTCACTACCCTCTGGAGAGCCTTGCGGTTGTGGGCTGTGCAGTTGCCGTACCAGGCGGTGATACAGCCCGACAGGATGCTCTCGATTGTGCATCTGTAAACGTTTGTTGGTCTTAGGGGCCAAGCCAAACTGTTGCGCCTGCTTCACCACACTGTCTGTGTGGGTGGACCATTTCAGTTTGTCCGTGATGGATCAGGATCTATAGGCTACTGTATTTATTTATTTATCATCTTTCATAATATTAAGTATATTCCTTATATTTGCATGAAAATAAACTGTCCTCCTTTCACCATTTAAGTGCATAGAGGACATGTATTTTCCCCTGCTGTTTCGATAGAATGGACCATTATCATGTACCTTTAAGTCAAACAAATTTCACAAATACATGATTTTGTATATGTAAAGATGAGATTTAAATCAAGAATAGCCTGATGTTAGCCTATTACTTGTGAATGATGCCCAGCATGAGAAACAATGCTTTTTCTTTTTTGTTGCAACTTGTTCAATTCAAAGTCGCACACCTCAGGCCTATATGTTTTGATACGGTTTGTATCACAACCAAAGTAGCCAGATATCTTCTTAAAATTAAGAACATTAATCCTCTTTTACAAGGGGTGTAGAGCCTAAATGGGATACATAAGCAGCACGTGAGTTTCAAGTTTGGGGAAGATAATTTTCGCCATAAAACTGCACCTTTTTATAATAAAAGCTTTACATGTATAATCAAATTTGTGGTCACTTTTGGCTGACGAAAAGTAAATGTGGTTCATCAAATATCTTCAATATGCTCCTCGGAATCGGATAAGGATGCGCACATTTGCGTCCCCGATTTGTCTTGACTTATAGCCTGTGAGAAACACCCGGTCACGTGACTGAGAACCGTGTGAGAGACCCTTCGGTTTGCACCCAGTAATAAGGGCAGAACTCGGGGCCGCGAAAAGGCTTGTTTTTTTTTGTTTTTTAGAGTGCATTACGCCCCCAAAGGGGATGCCGCCATGAAATTCGAGGCATTATCAAGTGTTTTTCAAATTGTGAATGAGAGACTGATGTAGTGTGTACAGCCTGCGCAAAAAAAACACACAGCAGCGTCAAACAACCTTTTTCATCATTAGTCGCATCATACAGCCTTACAATGTATTAAAAATCTAAACACACAGCCCAACATGTTCTTAAGACCCGGCTAAAATATATAATGGATTTATTGTGATGGTGTAGGCTACATTACATAGATGTATTGTGATGGTGTAGGCTACATTACATGGATTTATTGTGATGGTGTAGGCTACATTACATAGATTTATTGTGATGGTGTAGGCTACATTACATGGATTTATTGTGATGGTGTAGGCTACATTACATGGATTTATTGGACTTTTTGAAATGTAGCGGTTCCAAAGGTCGGCATCATTGACTTGTAGGCTACGCGTGGAAGCCAGGAGATGCTGAATGCGTTTTGTTAGTTAACAGTCAATTACAGTGAGACAGTTATTTGCTTGACGATCACCGGCTGATGAAATTTCATGACTGACACAGCCCTACTTGGTACCAGTACTCCTTGTATACAGTCTCATTATTACCTCGTACCCCTGCACATTGACTCGGTACCGGTACTCCTTGTATACAGTCTCATTATTACCTCGTACCCCTGCACATTGACTCAGTACTGGTACTCCATGTATATAGCCTCATTACTACCGTACCCCTGCACATTGACTCAGTACTGGTACTCCATGTATATAGCCTCATTACTACCTGGTACCCCTGCACATTGACTCAGTACTGGTACTCCATGTATATAGCCTCATTACTACCTGGTACCCCTGCATATTGACTCAGTACCAGTACTCCTTGTATATAGACTCTGGTACCCCTGCACATTGACTCGGTACCAGTACTCCTTGTATATAGTACCCCTGCACATTGACTGTATATCTTGTATATCGTCTCATTATTACCTCGTACCCCTGCACATTGACTCGGTACCAGTACTCCTTGTATATAGTCTCATTATTACCTCGTACCCCTGCACATTGACTCGGTACCGGTACTCCTTGTATATCGTCTCATTATTACCTCGTACCCCTGCACATTGACTCGGTACCAGTACTCCTTGTATATAGTCTCATTATTACCTCTATTACCTCGTACCCCTGCACATTGACTCGGTACCAGTACTCCTTGTTTATAGTCTCATTATTACCTCAACTACCTCGTAACCAATGTACAATGATTTTGATACCGGTGCTTCTTGTGTATATTGTCTTGTTATTTTATTATTACTATTTGCTTTTTTTGCAAATGTTTCTCACTTTTTAACTCTGCATTGTTGGAAAGCGCCTGGAAGTAAGCATTTCACAGTAAAGTCTACACCTGTTGTGTTCAAGCAAATGTGAGAAATAAAATGTATTTTGAAATTGAGAGGGAGAGGGAAGCAACTGAAATGGTTTTAACTGTGTATGGGGGATGCTACACTGCTAAATCTACTGGTAAGGTTTAGCTCCTCTCTTTATCCCCCTCCACTACATTGCCATGGCAACAGCATGTTGCATAACCTTCAACAGCTGCAATATCTAAGGCCTTGTAGTCTGTTTCCATGGAAACCCTGCCCCCCCCCCCCCCCTCATGCTCGCTCAATTCAAAAGTCTTTATTGTCCTGGGAAACATACTTTAGCTGGGGGTTTTTTCTCTCTTGCTTTGGCAATCACACAAATTAACAGTCAACAACAACAACAACAAAAGATAGAAATGTCATTGAATGTGCTTAACAAAGTCACAAGGTGCATGGCCTCACTCTGTGTGCAATAACAGTGTTTAAACAACATTTTGGAATGACGACCTCTTCTCTAGCCCGCGCATACAATTATCTGTCCCTCAGTCGAGCAGTCAATTGACCTTTCAGCAGGACAATGACCTGAAACATCAGAACTAAATCTACACTGGCGTTGTTTACAGTGAATGTTTCTGAGTGGCCGAGTTAGATTTTTCCAAGTACATTTAAGTCAAAACTATGGCAAGACCTGAAAAATGGTTATCTAGCAATGATCAACAACCAATTTGACAGAGCTTGAAGAATTCTGAAAAGAATAATGGGCGAGTGTTGGACAATCCAGATGTGGAAAGATCTTCAGTCTTGTTCACACTGCAGGCCTTAATTATGGAGTGAGATCCCTGACCAAAGGTTGAACGTACGGATCCTTAGGCTCGTAAGAAAAGCTGTACGTATCGTTAGGATCGTAAGAAAAGCCGTACGTAAATTGTTAGGATCGTAAGAAAAGCCGTACGTAAATTGTTAGGATCGTAAGAAAAGCCGCACGTAAATTGTTAGGATCGTAAGAAAAGCCGCACGTATCGTTAGGATCGTAAGAAAAGCCGTACGTATCGTTAGGATCGTAAGAAAAGCCACGCGTGAAACGTGACATTTAATCTCAGAACATACAAACACCATGTTACGATGACAGACTATTTTAGGCTTGAACAATTGTGACGTACAATTATACCTTTCAGAGTTTAGGCAGTTTCATCTCACCAACAAAAAACGTACACCACACGGCCTGTGAGGATTATTACCTCGTACACCTGCACGTTGACTCGGTACCAGTACTCCTACTCTGAGCTACCTGAACAATCATAACACCGTATAAAACCCAGAAGTCAGGGAAACCTGAAAGGATCCTGCACGTTTTCAAGTTAAAAGTCTCTATGACTCCTCAGTTGAGTTTACTTCACGTTTAGGTAGCTAATGGAGTTGTTTACCAGCGTAAGTCTAGATAGCACTATCTGTATTATGTCTACAACAGTGCAGTTTCAGCCCGCTAGGTGTCTCTCCACAGCATGGACATATCTCTGGGTGACGTGGACATCCCCATGAATGCAACTTAATATGACACATTCAAAATTATACCGTCCCATTCTCTGGGCTCTGTCTGCAATCATAACCAGTAGTATCTACCAGGAATAATGACCAGTAGTATCTACCAGGAATAATAACCAGTAGTATCTACCAGGAATAATGACCAGTAGTAATCTACCAGGAATAATAACCAGTAGTATCTACCAGGAATAATGACCAGTAGTAATCTACCAGGAATAATGACCAGTAGTAATCTACCAGGAATAATAACCAGTAGTATCTACCAGGAATAATGACCAGTAGTAATCTACCAGGAATAATGACCAGTAGTATCTACCAGGAATAATGACCAGTAGTAATCTACCAGGAATAATGACCAGTAGTATCTACCAGGAATAATGAATCATAACCGGTAGTGTCGGCCGGGAATCGTGGCCGGGAATTGTGGCCGGTCGTGTCGGCCAGGAATCGTAACTGGTCGTGTAGTAGACCTCACAGTGAAATGCTGAATACAACAGGTGTAGTAGACCTTACAGTGAAATGCTGAATACAACAGGTGTAGTAGACCTTACAGTGAAATGCTGAATACAACAGGTGTAGTAGACCTCACAGTGAAATGCTGAATACAACAGGTGTAGTAGACCTCACAGTGAAATGCTGAATACAACAGGTGTAGTAGACCTCACAGTGAAATGCTGAATACAACAGGTGTAGTAGACCTCACAGTGAAATGCTGAATACAACAGGTGTAGTAGACCTTACAGTGAAATGCTGACTTACGAGCCCCTAACCAACAATGCAGTTTCATTCAGTCATTTGTCTGCGTTGCAGTAGGAATTAAATCTGAGAATAGAATCCATTTGTTTATTGAAATCCATGTGTGTGTTCTTTAGCCTATCACTTGAATTCATTGTTTCATTTTTAGGTTTTTCCAAATACAAAATAGGCCTTCAACTTGTAGGCGTTCGCAATTTAGGCGATCATTTTGGGTACTGGTGTGTTGTGGAATAATTGTTGAACTCTTATTTGTGTTCTGTAACTGTTTTTATCACGGGGCTCACAGGCCTCTAAATATAGCCTCTAACTAAATGTTAAACAGAATAGTTGATGAAGCACATGCAGTGGTGGATAGGGAAATCAAATCTGGCAATATAAACGGGCTGCAGATGGTCTTGACCATTTGGGACCCCTTGGCTATAACCTGTCCTGAGTTAAATAGCTAAGGACTTCATCAATATTTAGTTTTGTCTCATTTATTGATATGAATATAGCCTCTGCGTAATGGGGTTGTGCAACGCAAATGGTTTTAACAAGCCTCCATACAGAGTGGAATTCACTAATACAACAGTCAAAATGCCTAATATACAGTCCATGCTCCCAAATACTGGAACAAGTGCGATTCATTTGGTGACATGATCACCACAGTAGCCCCATGCGGCTATAAAAATAAATGATGCAATTATATGGTAACAGCATGGCATATTTACATAGTGGAATCGGCCTAAATGATATTTACTGTCTATCTTGTAGCTCAGGTGGTTATTCTAGCCTCTTCTGTGTCTTTTATCATTCTCACACGAGTCATTAGCTGAAGGCCCAAGCCTTTACGGCGCCATCTACTGGTGTAATGTCGTTATTGAATGCAGTTCTAAAACCAGCTCTCGACTTATTTTGGAAATGAAACCGGAAGCTGCGAAGCAACTCTAACTTCTGGGCCAGAGTGGTTTGGTCGACTAGCTAACTTCTGTTCATGTCCTTTACAGATGCCACATTACTGACCAAAGTTTGCGTACGCATAACAAAAGATGTAAGAATTGAAAGTGTAAAAATGTTCATTTATAGTCTTTATAATAGTTTTTACTGGCGGTTTACAGATCTAATGTAATGTTAACGTTACATGTTTCACGCATGTCTTTTAACATTCTGTAGCGACTGGCACAGACAGCTGTGTGTTATGTGTTCGGCTAGTAGGTGGTTGTGTTGTACTTACCAGTACCCAGTGTTCGCGGGGTCCGACATGCCAATCAACCTGCTATCTGCCAATCACAGGAATGCCTGGGATGTTCTGATGCCGGGCATCCTGGTGGTTGGCTGAGAGGCGTGGAGGGGGCGGGGAATTGGAAGTTAAGACCAGGTTTAGCCTTTGTTCTCTGTCTTACGTCTGGGCTTCACAAGAGAAGGTCACGGTTGGCTTGTGGGGTATCTTTCGTTTATTTGGCGTGAGCTAAGGCCAAACAGTAGCCTGTGTAAAGTTGGGTTAATAAACCGTCAATTCGTAAACTCAACCCTCTGTCTGGACAATTGTTCCTTTATGATCTCGTCAGGTCATGATAATACTTTACATGTGGATTTTCTTACGATCCTAACGATACGCACGTGCAACCTTTTTGGCAGCTATCTCGCTCCACACTTAATGATCAAAACAGTTTTGGACGACTGACTGTTCAAACAGCAAGTTCTAAGTGACCACATAGCTGTCATTTGCTGTCAAGGTTACACTAGTTGTCATAGTAACAACAGGTGTGTGTGTGCAGGGGCGTAGGCTGATTGGTGGTGGTGGTGCTTCCAAAGGTGACAACAATGGCTGCCGTGGACGTTTCCCAGTTGCTCTGACTGATCAAAATCACGGTCTAATAAGACTTAAATCCTCAAAGAATTGATCAACTTTCAGCTAGGTAACCACACCAGTCAACTACTAGCTAGGTAACCACACCAGTCAACTACTAGCTAGGTAACCACACCAGTCAACTACTAGCTAGGTAGCCACACCAGTCAACTACTAGCTAGGTAGCCACACCAGTCAACTACTAGCTAGGTAGCCACACCAGTCAACTACTAGCTAGGTAGCCACACCAGTCAACTACTAGCTAGGTAGCCACACCAGTCAACTACTAGCTAGGTAGCCACACCAGTCAACTACTAGCTAGGTAGCCACACCAGTCAACCACTAGCTAGGTAGCCACACCAGTCAACCACTAGCTAGGTAGCCACACCAGTCAACCACTAGCTAGGTAACCACACCAGTCAACTACTAGCTAGGAAACCACACCTGTCAACTACTAGCTAGGTAACCACACCAGTGAACTACTAGCTAGGTAACCACACCAGTGAACTACTAGCTAGGTAACCACACCAGTCAACTACTAGCTAGGTAGCCACACCAGTCAACTACTAGCTAGGTAGCCACACCAGTCAACTACTAGCTAGGTAGCCACTGGCCACAGCAGTCAACTACTAGCTAGGTAGCCACTGGCCACAGTAGTCAACTAGCTAGGTAGCCACACCAGTCAAGTACTAGCTAGGTAGCCACTGGCCAGAGCAGTCAACTAGCTAGGTAGCCACACCAGTCAACTACTAGCTAGGTAGCCACTGGCCACAGAAGTCAACTAGCTAGGTGATATAGCCCAGTGTTACATGGTGATATAGCCCAGTGTTACATGGTGATATAGCCCAGTGTTACATGGTGATATAGCCCAGTGTTACATGGTGATATAGCCCAGTGTTACATGGTGATATAGCCCAGTGTTACATGGTGATATAGCCCAGTGTTACATGGTGATATAGCCCAGTGTTACATGGTGATATAGCCCAGTGTTACATGGTGATATAGTCCAGTGTTACATGGTGATATAGTCCAGTGTTACATGGTGATATAGCCCAGTGTTACATGGTGATATAGCCCAGTGTGAGTCACCAGGTTTTTTGAAACGAGGCATGAGAAGACTATGGATTTGTTTTTCAATTAGGGTGTGCAGGGTGAATACGTGGTCTGTTGTACGGTAATTTGGTGAAAAGCCATTTTGTGATTTGCTAGTACATTGATTTCAATGAGTAAATGTAAAAGTCTGCTGTTAATTATTTTGCAGAGGATTTTCCCAAGGTTACTGTTGATATCCCACAGTAGTTGTTTGTCTCCACTTTTGTGGATTGGGGGGGGTTCAGTCCTTCGTTCCAAATATTGAGGAAGATTCCACAGCTGAGGATGATGTTAAAAAGTATAGCCAATTGGAATTCATATTTTATCATTTCATTAAGGATACCATCAACACCACAGGCCTTTTTGGGTTGGAGGGTTTGTATTTTGTCCTGTAGTTCATTCAATGTAATTGACGAATCCAGTGGGTTCTCAAGTCTATTTTTAAAATGTATTTTAAAATATTTTTAACCTGTTGAATCTATGGGGGCGCTATTTCATTATTGGATAAAAAAAACGTGCCCGTTTTAAGCGCAATATTTTGTCACGAAAAGATGCTCGACTATGCATATAATTTTGGAAAGATATAAGCATATAAGCTTTGGAAAGAAAACACTCTGACGTTTCCAAATCTGCAAAGATATTATCTGTGAGTGCCACAGAAGTCATGCTACAGGCGAAACCAAGATGAAACTTCAAACAGGAAATGAGCAGAATTTCTGAAGCTCTGTTTTCCAATGTCTCCTTATATGGCTGTGAATGCAGCAGGAACGAGCCTGCGCTTTCTGTCGTTTCTTCAAGATGTCTGCAGCATTGTGACGTATTTGTAGGCATATCATTGGAAGATTGGCCATAAGAGACTACATTTTCCAGGGGTCCGCCCGGTGTCCTTTGTCTAAATTGGTGCGTAATCTTCAGTTGCGGGCATTTTCTCCTGGGATTCAGGAGAGAAAGCACACTTCCACGAAGGATATATCATCGAAGAGATATGTGAAAAACACCTTTAGAATTGGTTCTAAACAACGTTTGCCATGTTTCAGTCGATATTATGGAGTTAATTTGGAAAAAAGTTTGGCGTTTTGATGACTGGATTTTCGTTTTTTTTTGGTAGCCAAACGTGACGCACCAAACGGAGCGATTTCTTCTAAACAAATAATCTTTCAGGAAAAACTGAACATTTGCTATCTAACAGAGTCTCCTCATTGAAAACATCTGAAGTTCTTCAAAGGTAAATTATTTTATTTGAATGCTTTTCTGTTTTTTGTGAAAATGTTGCCTGCTGAATGCTAACGCTAATGCTAACGCTAATTGCTATGCTAGCTAGCAACTGTTACACAAATGATTGTTTTCCTATGGTTGAGAAGCATATTTTGAAAATCTGAGATGACAGTGTTGTTAACAAAAGGCTAAGCTTGAGAGCTAGCATATTTATTTCATTTGCGATTTTCATGAATAGTTAACGTTGCGTTATGGTAATGAGCTTGAGATAGCCATCCCGGATCCGGGATCGTGAATACTAAGTGCAAAAGGTTTTAAAATGTATTTTTATCTAATTGGTAGTTAGTCTTGTCCCATCACCGCAAACTCCCATACGGACTCGGGAGAGGCGGGGGCATGCGTCCTCGGAACCACGACCCTACCAAGCTGCTCTGCTTCGTGACACACTGCTTGCTTAACCAGGAAGCCAGCCGCACCAATGTGTCGGAGGAAACACCGTACAACTGGCGACCGTGTCAGCCGTGTCAATTGTGCATCACCTCATGAATCTCCCGGTCGCGGCCGGCTGCAACACAAGTGCCTTAGACCACTGAGTCACTCAGAGGCCCAGAGTTCTGGTCGTCTTTAATAGTTGATTCTAAGATTTGCATTTGATGTGTGTTTTTGCTATTTGTTCTTTGTAACAGAGACAAAAAGATTGGAGAAGTGGTTTATCCAGAACCTTTGTTTTGGATAGATACGTATTTGTGTTTACTGTGTTCCAATTTTCCCAGAAGTGGTTCGATTCAGTGGATTTTTTTCAATTACATTCAGCTGATTCTCTCTCACTCAGACTCTAACCTGCTCTCTCTACCCCCCCCCCCCCCCCCCCCAGCTCTGCGTATTGCCGTGACAACAAGGTCCGTGTGGCGATAAAGAAGATCAGTCCGTTTGAGCACCAGACATACTGCCAGAGGACTCTGAGAGAGATTAAGATCCTGCTGCGCTTCAAACATGAGAACATCATCAGCATCAACGACATCATTCTCACGCCCTCCATCGATCAGATGAAGGACGTGTATCCTTTACCTGATGATGTCACTAAACCTGTTCCTCGCCACACACACAGAGAGACATGTACACACACTCTTCTCTCTCACACATACCCCACAGGAATGCTGTACCTCACATTCATCAGGACAGTAACGTAATGATTTCCAGACATTTGTTAGTAATGTTGTCACTTAGTCAGTTTCATCACAGGAATGTTGTCCTAACGTTGATGCCCGGCAACGTCCAGCCAATCAGAGAATGTTAGAGGGACAGTGGTCAGTTAGGTTTCAGGTCCTCCAAATACACTGAGCAAAACAAAACATTAGGAGCACCTGCTCTTTCCATGAGACTGACCAGGTGAATCATTAGGAACACCTGTTATTTCCATGAGACTGACCAGGTGAATCATTAAGAACACCTGTTCTTTCCATGACCGACTGACCAGGTGAATCATTAGGAACACCTGTTCTTTCCATGAGACTGACCAGGTAAATCCAGGTGAAATCTATGATCCCTTATTGATGTCACTGATTATATCCACTTCAATCAGTGTAGATGAAGGGGAGGAGACGGGGTTAAAGAAGGATTTTTAAGCCTTGAGACAATTGTGACATGGATTGTGTATGTGTGCCATTCAGAGGGGGAATGAACAAGACAAAATATTGAAGTGCCTTTGAACAGGGTATGGTAGTAGGTGCCAGGTGCAACGGTTTGTGTCAAGAACTGCAACTCTGCTGGGTTTTTCACGTTCAACAGTTTCCCGTGTGTATCAAGAATGGTCCACCACCCAAAGGACATCCATACAACTTGACACAACTGTGGGAAGCATTGGAGTCAACATGGGCCAGCGTCCCTGTGGAACGCTTTAGACACCTTGTAGAGACAACATGGACCAGCATCCCTGTGGAACGCTTTCGACACCTTGTAGAGTCAACATGGTCCAGCATCCCTGTGGAACGCTTTCAACACCTTGTAGAGTCAACATGGGCCAGCATCCCTGTGGAACGCTTTCAACACCTTGTAGAGTCAACATGGGCCAGCGTCCCTGTGGAACGCTTTAGACACCTTGTAGAGACAACATGGGCCAGCATCCCTGTGGAACGCTTTCAACACCTTGTAGAGTCAACATGGGCCAGCATCCCTGTGGAACGCTTTCAACACCTTGTAGAGTCAACATGGGCCAGCATCCCTGTGGAACGCTTTCAACACCTTGTAGAGTCAACATGGGCCAGCATCCCTGTGGAACGCTTTCAACACCTTGTAGAGTCAACATGGGCCAGCATCCCTGTGGAACGCTTTCAACACCTTGTAGAGTCAACATGGGCCAGCATCCCTGTGGAACGCTTTCAACACCTTGTAGAGTCAACATGGGCCAGCATCCCTGTGGAACGCTTTCAACACCTTGTAGAGTCAACATGGGCCAGCATCCCTGTGGAACGCTTTCAACACCTTGTAGAATCAACATGGACCAGCATCCCTGTGGAACGCTTTAGACACCTTGTAGAGACAACATGGGCCAGCATCCCTGTGGAACGCTTTAGACACCTTGTAGAGACAACATGGGCCAGCATCCCTGTGGAACGCTTTAGACACCTTGTAGAGACAACATGGGCCAGCATCCCTGTGGAACGCTTTAGACACCTTGTAGAGACAACATGGGCCAGCATCCCTGTGGAACGCTTTCAACACCTTGTAGAGTCAACATGGGCCAGCATCCCTGTGGAACGCTTTCAACACCTTGTAGAGTCAACACAGCATTGTGGAACGCTTTCAACACCTTGTAGAGACAACATGGGCCAGCATCCCATCCCTGTAGAGACAAACAGCATCCCTGTGGAACGCTTTAACACCTTGTAGAGACAACATGGGCCAGCATCCCTGTGGAACGCTTTAGACACCTTGTAGAGACAACATGGGCCAGCATCCCTGTGGAACGCTTTAGACACCTTGTAGAGACAACATGGGCCAGCATCCCTGTGGAACGCTTTAGACACCTTGTAGAGACAACATGGGCCAGCATCCCTGTGGAACGCTTTAGACACCTTGTAGAGACAACATGGGCCAGCATCCCTGTGGAACGCTTTAGACACCTTGTAGAGACAACATGGGCCAGCATCCCTGTGGAACGCTTTAGACACCTTGTAGAGACAACATGGGCCAGCATCCCTGTGGAACGCTTTAGACACCTTGTAGAGACAACATGGGCCAGCATCCCTGTGGAACGCTTTCAACACCTTGTAGAGTCAACATGGGCCACCATCCCTGTGGAACGCTTTCAACACCTTGTAGAGTCAACATGGGCCAGCATCCCTGTGGAACGCTTTCAACACCTTGTAGAGTCAACATGGGCCAGCATCCCTGTGGAACGCTTTCAACACCTTGTAGAGTCAACATGGGCCAGCATCCCTGTGGAACGCTTTCAACACCTTGTAGAGTCAACATGGGCCAGCATCCCTGTGGAACGCTTTCAACACCTTGTAGAATCAACATGGACCAGCATCCCTGTGGAACGCTTTAGACACCTTGTAGAGACAACATGGGCCAGCATCCCTGTGGAACGCTTTAGACACCTTGTAGAGACAACATGGGCCAGCATCCCTGTGGAACGCTTTAGACACCTTGTAGAGACAACATGGGCCAGCATCCCTGTGGAACGCTTTAGACACCTTGTAGAGACAACATGGGCCAGCATCCCTGTGGAACGCTTTAGACACCTTGTAGAGACAACATGGGCCAGCATCCCTGTGGAACGCTTTAGACACCTTGTAGAGACAACATGGGCCAGCATCCCTGTGGAACGCTTTAGACACCTTGTAGAGTCAACATGGGCCAGCATCCCTGTGGAACGCTTTCAACACCTTGTAGAGACAACATGGACCAGCATCCCTGTGGAACGCTTTCAACACCTTGTATAGTCAACATGGGCCAGCATCCCTGTGGAACGCTTTAGACACCTTGTAGAGTCAACATGGGCCAGCATCCCTGTGGAACGCTTTCAACACCTTGTAGAGTCCATGTCCTGATGAATTGAGGCTGTTCTGAGGGCTAAAGGGGCGTGCTAATATTGTGTGCAATCAGGCTAACACAACACTATAACATACTGAAGTTCACTACCGGTCAAAAGATTTAGAACACCTACTTATTCAAGGTTTTTATTTTATTTTTTACTATTTTCTACATTGTAGAATAATAGTGAAGACATCAAAACTAGGAAGTAACACATTTGGAATCATGTAGTAACCAAAAAAGTGTCAAACAAATCAAAATATATTTTATTCAAAGTAGCCACCCTTTGCCTTGATGGCAGCTTTGCACACTTGGCATTCTCTCAACCAGCTTCATGAGGAATGCTTTTCCAACATTCTTGAAGGAGTTCCCACATATGCTGAGCACTTGCTGGCTGCTTTTCCTTCACTCTGCGGTCCAACTCATCTCAATTTAGTTGGGGAATTGTGGAGGCCAGGTCATCTGATGCAGCAGTCCATCACTCTCCTTCTTGGTCAAATAGCCCTTACGCAGCCTGGAGGTGTGTTGGGTCATTGTCCTGTTGAAAAACAAATGATAGTCCCAATAAGCCCAAACCAGATGGGATGGCGTATCGCTGCAGAATGCTGTGGGAGCCATGCCGGGTTAAGTGTGCCTTGAATTCTAAATCAATCACAGACAGTGTCACCAGCAATGCACCCCCCCCCCCCCCCCCCCCCCCCCCCACACACCACACCTCCTCCTCCATGCTTCACGGTGGGAACCACACATGCAGAGATCATCTGTTCACCCACAGACTCCAGACCTAATGACAGATTTCCACCGGTCTAATGTCCATTGCTCGTGTTTCTTGGCCCAAGCAAGTCTCTTCTTCTTATTGGTGACCTTTAGTAGTGGTTTCTTTGCAGCAATTCGACCATGAAGGCCTGACTCACACAGTCTCCTCTGAACAGTTGATGTTGAGATTTGTCTGTTACTTGAACTCTGAAGCATTTATTTGGGCTGCAATTTCTGAGGCTGGTAACTCTAATGAACTTATCCTCTGCCGCAGAGGTAACTCTGGGTCTTCCATTCCTGTGGAGGTCCTCGTGAGAGCCCGTTTCATCATAGCGCTTGATGGTTTTTGCGACAGAGCTTAAAGAAACTTTCAAAGTTCTTGACATTTTCCGGATTGACTGACCTTCATGTCTTAAAGTAATGATGGACTGACCTTCATGTCTTAATGTAAAGATGGACTGTCGTTTCTCTTTGCTTATTTGAGCTGTTCTTGCCATAATATGGACTTGGTCTTTTAACAAATAGGGCTATTTTCTGTATAACACCCCTACCTTGTCACAACACAACTGATTGACTCGAACGCATTAAGAAGAAAATAAATTCCACAAGTTAACTTTTAAGAAAGTACACCTGTTAAATGAAATGCATTCCAGGTGACAACCTCATGAAGCTGGTTGAGAGAATGCCAAGTTTGCAAAGCTGTCATTAAGGCAAAGGGTGGCTACTTTGAAGAATCTCAAATGTAAAATATATTTTGATTTGTTTAACACTTTTTTTGGTTACTGCATGATTCCATATGTTATTTCACAGTTGTTATGTCTTCACTATTATTCTACAATGTAGAATATTGTATAATTCAAGAAAGAACACCAACTCATTCAAGGGTTTAAAACATTTATTTTTTTATCTATACAGTTGAAGTCAAACGTTTACATACATCTTATGGGTTGTGTTGGGGTTAAGTTGTTGTCCCGATCTAGTAGATTCCTTAACCCCTTGTCTCCTAGCTACATAGTGCAGGACCTGATGGAGACAGACCTGTATAAGCTGCTGAAGACCCAGCGCCTGAGCAACGATCACATCTGTTACTTCCTGTACCAGATCCTGAGAGGCCTGAAGTACATCCATTCTGCCAACGTCCTGCACCGTGATCTCAAACCCTCCAACCTGCTGCTCAATACCACCTGTGATCTAAAGGTACAGAACCCTGACCCCTGACCCTAACGCCCTGCACCGTGTCCTCAAACCCTCCAACCTGCTGCTCAATACCACCTGAGATCTACAGTTACAGGCCTCTGACCCCTGACCCTAACGCCCTGCACCGTGTCCTCAAACCCTCCAACCTGCTGCTCAATACCACCTGAGATCTACAGTTACAGGCCCCTGACCCCTGACCCTAACGCCCTGCACCGTGTCCTCAAACCCTCCAACCTGCTGCTCAATACCACCTGAGATCTACAGTTACAGGCCCCTGACCCCTGACCCTAACGCCCTGCACCGTGTCCTCAAACCCTCCAACCTGCTGCTCAATACCACCTGAGATCTACAGTTACAGGCCCCTGACCCTAACGCCCTGCACCGCGACCTCAAACCCTCCAACCTGCTGCTTAATACCACCTGAGATCTACAGTTACAGAGGCCCCTGACCCCTGACCCTAACGCCCTGCACCGCGTCCTCAAACCCTCCAACCTGCTGCTCAATACCACCTCTACAGTTACACCGCGTAACGCCCTGCACCGTGTCCTCAAACCCTCCAACCTGCTGCTCAATACCACCTGAGATCTACAGTTACAGGCCCCTGACCCTAACGCCCTGCACCGTGTCCTCAAACCCTCCAACCTGCTGCTCAATACCACCTGAGATCTACAGTTACAGGCCCCTGACCCTAACGCCCTGCACCGCGACCTCAAACCCTCCAACCTGCTGCTCAATACCACCTGAGATCTACAGTTACAGGCCCCTGACCCCTGACCCTAACGCCCTGCACCGCGTTCTCAAACCCTCCAACCTGCTGCTCAATACCACCTGTGATCTACAGTTACAGGCCCCTGACCCCTGACCCTAACGCCCTGCACCGTGTCCTCAAACCCTCCAACCTGCTGCTCAATACCACCTGAGATCTACAGTTACAGGCCCCTGACCCTAACGCCCTGCACCGCGACCTCAAACCCTCCAACCTGCTGCTCAATACCACCTGAGATCTACAGTTACAGGCCCCTGACCCCTGACCCTAACGCCCTGCACCGTGTCCTCAAACCCTCCAACCTGCTGCTCAATACCACCTGAGATCTACAGTTACAGGCCCCTGACCCTAACGCCCTGCACCGCGACCTCAAACCCTCCAACCTGCTGCTCAATACCACCTGAGATCTAATGTTACAGGCCCCTGACCCCTGACCCTAACGCCCTGCACCGTGTCCTCAAACCCTCCAACCTGCTGCTCAATACCACCTGAGATCTACAGTTACAGGCCCCTTACGCCCTGCACCGCGTCCTCAAACCCTCCAACCTGCTGCTCAATACCACCTGAGATCTACAGTTACAGGCCCCTGACCCCTGACCCTAACGCCCTGCACCGTGTCCTCAAACCCTCCAACCTGCTGCTCAATACCACCTGAGATCTACAGTTACAGGCCCCTGACCCCTGACCCTAACGCCCTGCACCGCGACCTCAAACCCTCCAACCTGCTGCTCAATACCACCTGAGATCTACAGTTACAGGCCCCTGACCCTAACGCCCTGCACCGCGACCTCAAACCCTCCAACCTGCTGCTCAATACCACCTGAGATCTACAGTTACAGGCCCCTGACCCCTGACCCTAACGCCCTGCACCGCGTCCTCAAACCCTCCAACCTGCAGCTCAATACCACCTGTGATCTAAAGGTACAGAACCCTGACCCCTGACCCTAACGCCCTGCACCGCGTCCTCAAACCCTCCAACCTGCTGCTCAATACCACCTGAGATCTACAGTTACCGGCCCCTGACCCCTGACCCTAACGTCCTGTGCAGAGACTGTCCCCTCTAATTGAAGCCGTGGATATTCAAGGCCGATCACAGTACTGCAGAATACGGTATACCCTGTTATGGTTGGTGGGGAAAATGTCTTTGTGGACAATCTTCATGTAAAAAATACATTTTTAGAATTCAATCGTGGTACCAATAATGGCATTAATACACCAGATGTATATCATGGAACAGATTATTTTAAAATCCTACAAAGAACCAGTTGGTCTGAGTATTGCTCTCTCCCCCCTCCTGCTGCTCTCTCCCTCCTCCTGCTGCTCTCCCCCCCTGCTGCTGCTCTCCCCCCTCCTGCTGCTCTCTCCCCCCCTGCTGCTGCTCTCTCCCCCCTCTGCTGCTCTCTCCCTCCTCTGCTGCTCTCTCCCTCCTGCTGCTCTCTCCCTCCTCTGCTGCTCTCTCCCCCCTCTGCTGCTCTCTCCCCCCTCTGCTGCTCTCTCCCTCCTCTGCTGCTCTCTCCCTCCTCTGCTGCTCTCTCCCTCCGCTGCTGCTCTCTCCCTCCTCTGCTGCTCTCTCCCTCCTCTGCTGCTCTCTCCCCCCTCTGCTGCTCTCTCCCTCTGCTGCTCTCTCCCTCCTCTGCTGCTCTCTCCCCCCTCTGCTGCTCTCTCCCTCCTCTGCTGCTCTCTCCCTCCTCTGCTGCTCTCTCCCTCCTCTGCTGCTCTCTCCCCCCTCTGCTGCTCTCTCCCCCCTCTGCTGCTCTCTCCCCCCTCTGCTGCTCTCTCCCCCCTCTGCTGCTCTCTCCCCCCTCTGCTGCTCTCTCCCTCCTCTGCTGCTCTCTCCCCCCTCTGCTGCTCTCTCCCCCCTCCTGCTGCTCTCTCCCCCCTCCTGCTGCTCTCTCCCCCCTCCTGCTGCTCTCCCCCCCCTCTGCTGCTCTCCCCCCCTCTGCTGCTCTCTCCCCCCTCTGCTGCTCTCTCCCCCCTCCTCCTGCTCTCATCACTAACAACCTCCTCTTCCCTCAGATCTGTGACTTCGGTCTGGCGCGTGTGGCTGACCCAGACCACGACCACACAGGCTTCCTGACGGAGTATGTAGCTACTCGCTGGTACCGGGCGCCTGAGATCATGCTCAACTCCAAGGTTAGCGCCACCTGGTGGTCAGACAGATAAATGCAATATCTCAATGCACCACACCAAGACACGAGACCAGGGGTTTTCAAACTTTCCATGCCCAGGTAAACCGGTGACCCAGGGACTGCGATCATATGTTAGTAAAAATATATATCACATCTTGTCTTATCAGATGAAAGTAGAAGTATTCAACATGTAACATTAATAGAATTGTTGGACAGTTTCATTATGTTGACCTTCCCACAGTTTATTGGAAGAGGAAGTGTAAACTCTAACATACCTTTTCTAGCTAATGTTGCTGTTTTAAAGCGTGCATGCTAACTGTACCTGTAGACTTCCACTCATTGCGCTAATGCTAGTTAGGTGGTTTCCATGAACCGACACAAACTTCTTTCATACTGGACAGAGACATTTGATTTATTATTTTATTTGAGACATTTGATTTATTTTAACCTTTTATTTTATCAGGGAGTCCGAATGACAGGAATTACACACATCAAAATGCAAACAGAAAGAACAACACACATCAATATAAATACAAAATGTAAGTAGAAAGAAGAAGTCATAAACACATTCATCAGTAATAAGGTCCTCATTCAGCTTTCTGAGTTGACCTAAAGACACCACAACATCACATTTGAAGAACATTTTGAAGATTGTTCCACAAATAAGGTGCAAGAAAACTACAAGCTGACTCAGTTAGAGAGCAGTGGAATTTCCAGAGGTAGCCATCCCTGAGATCGGGTATGGTTACTCGTTTGCCTAAAGTTTAGTAATGATGTTAGGTACAGTGGGACTTTTTTAAATGTTTTTTTTACAGATAAGTCGATATTGTTAACAGTAAAAAGTACAGGACTTAGAATCGACCTCTGAGGGACATGTTTCGTAATATCCAGGAACCCTGAATTTTTGTAAATTTGATATTTTTACCTCCTTTTTCTCCCCAATTTTAATCTTGTCTCAACGCTGCAACTCCCCAACGGGCTCGGGAGGTGAAGGTCGAGTTATGCGTCCTCGGAAACAACATGACCTGCCAAACCGCGCTTCTTAACACCTGCTCGCTTAACCCGTAAACCAGCCGCACCAATGTGTCAGAGGAAACACTGTTCAACTGACGACCGAAGTCAGCCTGCAGGCGCCCGGCCCGTCACAAGGAGTCGCTAGAGCGCCATGAGCCAAGTAAGGCCAAACCCTTCCCTAATCCGGACAGCGCTGGGCCAACTCCTCCCCTAATCCGGACAACGCTGGGCCAAACCCTCCCCTAATCCGGACAACCCCTCCCCTAATCCAGACAACGCTGGGCCAAACCCTCCCCTAATCCGGACAACGCTGGGGCAAACCCTCCCCTGATCCGGACAACGCTGGGCCAAACCCTCCCCTAATCCGGACAACGCTGGGGCAAACCCTCCCCTAATCTGGACAACGCTGGGCCAAACCCTCCCCTAATCCGGACAACCCCTCCCCTAATCCAGACAATGCTGGGCCAACCCCTCCCCTAATCCAGACAACGCTGGGCCAAACCCTCCCCTAATCCGGACAACGCTGTGCCAAACCCTCCCCTAATCCGGACAACGCTGTGCCAAACCCTCCCCTAATCCAGACAACGCTGGGCCAAACCCTCCCTTAATCCGGACAACGCTGTGCCAAACCCTCCCCTAATCCGGACAACGCTGTGCCAAACCCTCCCCTAATCCAGACAATGCTGTGCCAAACCCTCCCCTAATCCGGACAACGCTGTGCCAAACCCTCCCCTAATCCGGACAACGCTGTGCCAAACCCTCCCCTAATCCGGACAACGCTGAGCCAAACCCTCCCCTAATCCAGACAAGGGGAGAGCAGTTGACAGAGATCAGTCCACAGCGTACTAAATGGTATCCACGATAGCGTTCTGTTTTGCCTCTAACGATATTCATAAAAATAATTGTTTTCCATTTATTTTATTTTATTAAATGACGCAGATCCCCTGCAGTAGGGAGCCCAGTTTGAAAACCCCTGTATTAGACAACTGTTCAGTCCTGACACTATATAACACACCACCCCTGTATTAGTCTACACTACACACCACCACCCCTGTATTAGTCTACCCTACACACCACCACCCCCCTGTATTAGTCTACACTACACACCACAACCCCTGTATTAGTCTACACTACACCACCCCTGTATTAGTCTACAATACACACCACCACCCTGTATTAGTCTACACTACACCACCACCCCTGTATTAGTCTACACTACACCACCACCCCTGTATTAGTCTACACTACACACCACCACCCCTGTATTAGTCTACAATACACCACCACCCCTGTATTAGTCTACACTACACCACCACCCCTGTATTAGTCTACACTACACACCACCACCCCTGTATTCGTCTACACTACACCACCCCTGTATTTGTCTACACTACACCACCCCTGTATTAGTCTACACTACACACCACCACCCCTGTATTAGTCTACACTACACACCACCACCCCTATATTAGTCTACACTACACACCACCACCCCTGTATTAGTCTACAATACACCACCACCCCTGTATTAGTCTACACTACACCACCACCCCTGTATTAGTCTACACTACACACCACCACCCCTGTATTCGTCTACACTACACCACCCCTGTATTTGTCTACACTACACCACCCCTGTATTAGTCTACACTACACCACCACCCCTGTATTAGTCTACAATACACCACCACCCCTGTATTAGTCTACAATACACCACCACCCCTGTATTAGTCTACACCACCCCATCCCTATATTAGTCTACACTACACCACCCCTGTATTAGTCTACACTACACCACCACCCCTGTATTAGTCTACAATACACCACCACCCCTGTATTAGTCTACAATACACCACCACCTCTGTATTAGTCTACACCACCCCATCCCTGTATTGGTCTACACTACACCACCCCTGTATTAGTCTACACACCACCACCCCTGTATTAGTTTACACTACACCACCCCTGTATTCGTCTACAATACACCACCACCCCTGTATGAGTCTACACTACACACCACCACCCCTGTATTAGTCTACACTACACACCACCACCCCTATATTAGTCTACACTACACCACCCCTGTATTAGTCTACACTACACCACCACCCCTGTATTAGTCTACAATACACCACCACCCCTGTATTAGTCTACAATACACCACCACCCCTGTATTAGTCTACACCACCCCATCCCTATATTAGTCTACACTACACCACCCCTGTATTAGTCTACACTACACCACCACCCCTGTATTAGTCTACAATACACCACCACCCCTGTATTAGTCTACAATACACCACCACCCCTGTATTAGTCTACACCACCCCATCCCTGTATTAGTCTACACTACACCACCCCTGTATTAGTCTACACACCACCACCCCTGTATTAGTTTACACTACACCACCCCTGTATTCGTCTACAATACACCACCACCCCTGTATGAGTCTACACTACACACCCCACCCCTGTATGAGTCTACACTACACACCACCACCCCTGTATTCGTCTACACTACACACCACCACCCCTGTATTAGTCTACACTACACACCACCCCTGTATTAGTCTACACTACACTACACCACCCCTGTATTAGTCTACACACCACCACCCCTGTATTAGTCTACACTACACCACCACCCCTGTATTAGTCTACACTACACCACCCCTGTATTAGTCTACACTACACTACACCACCCCTGTATTAGTCTACACACCACCACCCCTGTATTAGTCTACACTACACCACCACCCCTGTATTAGTCTACAGTACACACCACCACCCCTGTATTAGTCTACAGTACACACCACCCCTGTATTAGTCTACAATACACCACCCCTGTATTAGTCTACAATACACCACCACCCCTGTGTTAGTCTACAATACACCACCCCTGTATTAGTCTACACTACACCACCCCTGTATTAGTCTACACTACACCACCACCCCTGTATTAGTCTACACTACACCACCCCTGTATTAGTCTACACTACACCACCCCTGTATTAGTCTACAATACACCACCACCCCTGTGTTAGTCTACAATACACCACCACCCCTGTATTAGTCTACACTACACACCACCACCCCTGTATTAGTCTACACTACACCACCCCTGTATTAGTCTACACTACACCACCCCTGTATTAGTCTACACACCACCACCCCTGTATTAGTTTACACTACACCACCCCTGTATTCGTCTACAATACACCACCACCCCTGTATGAGTCTACACTACACACCCCACCCCTGTATGAGTCTACACTACACACCACCACCCCTGTATTCGTCTACACTACACACCACCACCCCTGTATTAGTCTACACTACACACCACCCCTGTATTAGTCTACACTACACTACACCACCCCTGTATTAGTCTACACACCACCACCCCTGTATTAGTCTACACACCACCACCCCTGTATTAGTCTACACTACACACCACCACCCCTATATTAGTCTACACTACACACCACCACCCCTGTATTAGTCTACAATACACCACCACCCCTGTATTAGTCTACACTACACACCACCACCCCTGTATTAGTCTACACTACACACCACCACCCCTGCATTAGTCTACACACCACCACCCCTGTATTAGTCGACACTACACCACCCCTGTATTAGTCTACACTACACCACCCCTGTATTCGTCTACACACACTACACCGCCACCCCTGTATTAGTCTACACTACACCACCACCCCTGTATTAGTCTACACTACACACCACCACCCCTGTATTAGTCTACACTACACCACCCCTGTATTAGTCTACACTACACCACCCCTGTATTAGTCTACAATACACCACCCCTGTATTAGTCTACACTACACCACCCCTGTATTCGTCTACACACACTACACCGCCACCCCTGTATTAGTCTACACTACACCACCCCTGTATTCGTCTACACTACACCACCCCTGTATTAGTCTACTGTGTTAATGCTAGAGGCTCCTATGTGCTGTATTAATGCTAGAGGTTCCTATGTGCTGTATTAATGCTAGAGGTTCCTATGTGCTGTGTTAATGCTAGAGGCTCCTATGTGCTGTATTAATGCTAGAGGTTCCTATGTGCTGTGTTAATGCTAGAGGTTCCTATGTGCTGTATTAATGCTAGAGGTTCCTATGTGCTGTATTAATGCTAGAGGTTCCTATGTGCTGTGTTAATTCTAGAGGCTCTTATGTGCTGTGTTAATGCTAGAGGCTCCAATGTGCTGTGTTAGTGCTAGAGGCTCCTATGTGCTGTATTAATGCTAGAGGTTCCTATGTGCTGTATTAATGCTAGAGGTTCCTATGTGCTGTGTTAATGCTAGAGGCTCCTATGTGCTGTATTAATGCTAGAGGCTCCTATGTGCTGTGTTAATGCTAGAGGCTCCTATGTGCTGTGTTAATGCTAGAGGTTCCTATGTGCTGTGTTAATGCTAGAGGTTCCTATGTGCTGTGTTAATGCTAGAGGCTCCTATGTGCTGTATTAATGCTAGAGGCTCCTATGTGCTGTGTTAATGCTAGAGGCTCCTATGTGCTGTGTTAATGCTAGCCTCTCCTCTCTCAGGGTTACACCAAGTCTATTGATATCTGGTCTGTGGGCTGCATCCTGGCTGAAATGCTCTCCAATAGACCCATCTTCCCCGGGAAGCACTACCTGGACCAGCTCAACCACATACTGGGTACGCACAGACACACACACAGCGCAACCACATACTGGGTACACGCACACACACGCACACACACACACACACAGCGCAACCACATACTGGGTACACGCACACACACGCACACACACACACACAGCTCAACCACATACCGGGTACGCACACGCACGCACACAGCTCAACCACATACTGGGTACACAAACACACACACACACACAGCGCAACCTCATACTGGGTACAAACACACACACACACACACACACACACACACACACACACGCACAGCGCAACCACATATTGGATACACACACACCACACACAGCGCAACCACATATTGGATACACACACACACACACCACACACAGCACAACCACATACTGGGTGGGCGCACACACACACACACACACACACACACACACACACCACACACAGCTCAACCACATACTGGGTGGGCACACACACACACACACACACACAGCTCAACCACATACTGGGTACACACACAGCTCAACCACATACTGGGTGGGCACACACACACACACACACACACACACACACACACACACAGCTCAACCACATACTGGGTGGGCGCACACACACACACACACACACACACACACACACACACAGCTCAACCACATACTGGGTGGGCGCACACACACACACAGCTCAACCACATACTGGGTACACACACAGCTCAACCACATACTGGGTGGGCGCACACACACACACACACACACACACACACACACACACACACACACACACACACAGCTCAACCACATACTGGGTGGGCACACACACACACAGCTCAACCACATACTTGGTACACACACACACACACACAGCTCAACCACATACTGGGTACACACACACACACACACACACACACACACACACAGCTCAACCACATACTGGGTACTCACTCACGTTCAGGAAGACACATTGTTACTCACTATTCATGACATGTATCTCCGTCCAGTTTGTGTTCTTTTGCCCATCTTAATCATTTATTTTTATTGGCCAGTCTGAGAGATGGCTTTTTCTTTGCAACTCTGCCTAGAAGGCCAGCATCCCGGAGTCGCCTCTTCACTGTTGACGTTGAGACTGGTGTTTTGTGGGTACTATTTAATGAAGCTGCCAGTTGAGGACTCGTGAGGCGTCTGTTTCTCAAACTAGACACTCTAATGTACTTGTCCTCTTGCTCAGTTGTGCACCAGGGCCTCCTCTTTTCTATTCTGGTTAGAGACAGTTTGTGCTGTTCTCTGAAGGGAGTAGTACACAGCGTTGTACGAGGTCTTTAGTTTCTTGGCAATTTCTCGTGTGGAATAGCCTTCATTTCTCAGAACAAGAATAGACCGATGAGTTTAAGAAGAAAGTTCTTTGTTTCTGGCCATTTTTAGTCTGTAATCAAACCCACAAATGCTGATGCTCCTGATACTCAACTAGTCTAAAGAAGGACAGTTTTATTGCTTCTTTAATCAGAACAAGAGTTTTCAGCTGTGCTAACATCATTCCAAAAGGATTTTCTTATGATCAATTAACCTTTTAAAATGATAAACTTGGATTAGCTAACACAACGTGCCATTGGAACACAGGTGTGATGGTTGCTGATAATGGGCCTCCGTACAGCTATGTAGATATTCCATTAAAGATCAGCCGTTTCCAGCTACAATAGTCATTTACAACATTAACAATGTCTACACTGTATTTCTGATCCATTTGATGTTATTTTAATGGACAAAATTGCTTTTCTTTCAAAAAGCAGGACATTTCTAAGTGACCCCTATATATATGTGTGTGTGTGTGTGTGTGTGTATATATATATATATATATATACACACACTACCATTCCATTTTTTTTTAGAACATCTACTCATTCAAGGGTTTTTCTTTCTTTCTTTTTTTACTTTTTTTCTACATTGTAGAATACTAGTGAAGACATCAACACTATGAAATAACACATATGGAATCATGTAGTAACCAAAAAAGTGTTAAACAAATATATTTCGATTTGAGAATCTTCTAAGTGGCCGCCCTTTGCCTTGATGGCAGCTTTACACACACTTGGCATTCTCTCAACCAGCTTCACCTGGAATGCTTTTCCAACAGTCTTGAAGGAGTTCCCACATATGCTGAGCACTTGTTGGCTCCTTTTCCTTCACTCTGCAGTCCAACTCAACATTCTGTTTCCCTTATCTTTCAAACTGTGCCCTTTTACAAAAGTTCTTAAACCATATGCGTTTTACTGACATGTGCCAGTATATTTTACATTATTTATCTTGTTGTTATTAGTCCCAACCTTAAGCTCCATCCAACCCCTCCCATCTATCTCTTAATACCGTCCATATTGGATTTATATTTAACTGTGCTGTTTCACAAATGTTCTGAACCTTTCTATTCTCATTGTTTCTTCAGATTGTCAATTGAAAATCAAACGTTTTTCTAGAAGTAGTATTGATCCATTTGACTAGGACTTTTCAGATCACCCAGTAGTGCTATCTGCAGGGTTAACTCCAGGTAAATATTACAATTCTTCAACCATTCCTGGACCTGTGACCAAAAACAAGCTACATATGGACAATACCAAAACAAAAGATCTAATGACTCTGCAGAGCTGGGAAGGTTGTATCCCCCATATAAATAACATTCTATTGGTTGCAAGAATTTTGTATAATAATTTAAATAGAACAATTTTAAGTTTTGAATCCGGCTTCGTTTTACTTGTCAATTTATAAACCATGTGCCATGGAATCGGTGCAATCTGTATGGCACAGCTGTCAATCTGTATGGCGCAGCTGTCAATCTGTATGGCGCAGCTGTCAATCTGTATGGCGCAGCTGTCAATCTGTATGGCGCAGCTGTCAATCTGTATGGCGCAGCTGTCAATCTGTATGGCGCAGCTGTCAATCTGTATGGCGCAGCTGTCAATCTGTATGGCGCAGCTGTCAATCTGTATGGCACAGCTGTCAATCTGTTGGTCCTTAAATAAAACGGGTATACTTTTTTAACTGTATCACAATATCTTTAACGCAGAACTGACAAACACATTCCAAACATACTTTCCCGCCCTTCCACTCTCATCTTCCATTAATGCAGTAATGCTGCATTTAGATGGTTGTACTTTTGGGTAGAGCAGACATTTCCATATGTCTGTGTTCGCTGCATGTGTGACAACACTCCATCAGTCCTATTTATCATATTATTTAGGAAGATTATACCTTTAAAAAAAATATATATATATATATTATTATCATTTAGTATACTTGAGTTTAACCACTTTGTATTCTCTTTTCTGGTGGATTAAATTGAAATTTCGACCAACGTTCTTGTTTTTAAAAATAGCGATAGTTGGGAGATTATTTCCTTTTCAAATAACTAGAAGGGAGAGGTTGTAATCTGAATAAAGGGGAAAAAGCCCATTCTTGTACATGGGGTGAGACATTCTTACTATTTGCTAGAGAACCAGTTTGTTATTTCGGTATGACTGAAGCCTTTAGTGAGAGGTCTAGTGCTTTAATATTTAATACTTTCTGCCCTCCGAATTCATATTAATTGTATGAATAGATTTTTTAAAATTTGTCTGGCTTGCCATTCCAAATCAAATCAAAAAATAACATTTTTTTTTTTTATTTTTTTTTTTAAATGTCGCTAGGTTTAGGCAAGACCATAAGTAAACTGGGATATGACTGAAGAGTTAATCAGGGTAAACTGGGATACGACTAAAGAGTTAATCGGGGTAAACTGGGATATGACTAAAGAGTTAATCGGGGTAAACTGGGATATGACTAAAGAGTTAATCGGGGTAAACTGGGATATGACTAAAGAGTTAATCAGGGTAAACTGGGATACGACTAAAGAGTTAATCAGGGTAAACTGGGATACGACTAAAGAGTTAATCAGGGTAAACTGGGATATGACTAAAGAGTTAATCAGGGTAAACTGGGATATGACTAAAGAGTTAATCAGGGTAAACTGGGATACGACTAAAGAGTTCATCAGGGTAAACTGGGATATGACTAAAGAGTTAATCGGGGTAAACTGGGATATGACTAAAGAGGTAATCAGGGTAAACTGGGATACGACTAAAGAGTTAATCAGGGTAAACTGGGATATGACTAAAGAGGTAATCAGGGTAAACTGGGATATGACTAAAGAGTTCATCAGGATGATTTTCCTGAAAATAGACAGGGCTAGCAGAGCTTATCTATTTTTTGCTGACTTTCTTTTAAAATGTATTGGAGTGAGATCATTTATTTATTTTGGGATACTGTATATGGAGTATATCCACATCATCATCAGACCATTTTATTGGTAAACTACACGGTAATGTAAAAGTTGTCCTTTTTAGTGATGTAATATGTAATATAGTACACTGATCATAGCTGCCTTTAAATATACACAGAGAGCTAACATTAATAATATGCATGTTAATCTCTCCTGGCTCAAAATAGAGGAGAGGTTGACTTCATCGCTACTTGTATTTGTGAGAGGTATAAGCTGTCTGTTTGAACTACTGGCACACAGCTCAGACACCCCATACATACCCCACAAGAGGTCCCCAGGAAGAGTAGCTTCTGCCTTGACAGGAACTAATCGGGATCCATAATAACCCCCAGGAAGAGTAGCTGCTGCCTTGGCAAGAACTAATGGGGTTCCATAATAAACCCCAGGAAGAGTAGCTGCTGCCTTGGCAGGAACTCATGGGGATCCATAATAAACCCCAGGAAGTGTAGCTGCTGCCTTGACAGGAACTAATGGGGATCCATAATAAACCCCAGGAAGAGTAGCTGCTGCCTTGGCAAGAACTAATGGGGTTCCATAATAAACCCCAGGAAGAGTAGCTGCTGCCTTGGCAGGAACTAATGGGGATCCATAATAAACCCCAGAAAGAGTAGCTGCTGCCTTGGCAGGAACTAATGGGGATCCATAATAACCCCCAGGAAGAGTAGCTGCTGCCTTGGCAGGAACTAATGGGGACCCATAATAAACCCCAGGAAGAGTAGCTGCTGCCTTGACAGGAACTAATGGGGATCCATAATAAACCCCAGGAAGTGTAGCTGCTGCCTTGACAGG
This sequence comes from Oncorhynchus clarkii lewisi, assembly GCF_045791955.1. Taxonomy (NCBI): domain Eukaryota; kingdom Metazoa; phylum Chordata; class Actinopteri; order Salmoniformes; family Salmonidae; genus Oncorhynchus; species Oncorhynchus clarkii. Next base: position 46,118,130 of record NC_092176.1, on the reverse strand, counting down.
AACTAATGGGGTTCCATAATAAACCCCAGGAAGAGTAGCTGTTGCCTTGACAGGAACTAATGGGGATCCATACTAAACCCCAGGAAGAGTAGCTGCTGCCTTGGCAGGAACTAATGGGGATCCATAATAAACCCCAGGAAGAGTAGCTGCTGCCTTGGCAGGAACTAATGGGGATCCATAATAAACCCCAGGAAGAGTAGCTGCTGCCTTGACAGGAATTATTCTGGATGAGGGAGATGTCATTAGTAAATCGTGTCATTAGTAAATCGTGTCATTAGTAAATCGTGTCATTAGTAAATCGTGTCATTAGTAAATCGTGTCATTAGTAAATCGTGTCATTAGTAAATCGTGTCATTAGTAAATCGTGTCATTAGTAAATCGTGTCATTAGTAAATCGTGTCATTAGTAAATCGTGTCATTAGTAAATCGTGTCATTAGTAAATCGTGTCATTAGTAAATCGTGTCATTAGTAAATCGACAGAAATTGGGAATTGATTGAGATATTTCCTTGAACAAATATCTCTTATGAGTATTTCTCAACAGTAGAGGAAAAAGTGCATCTCTGTCTCTACCTCCACTGTCGTGCAGTGATCACATAGATGCTCCTCTTTGGGTAGCCATGTCTTTTTGTCTCCCTTTTTTCATAGCCAATTGGTGTTCACTGAGCCTGTATTTGGTTAGGATCTGTAAGGAGTAAAAAGCTTTGCAGGTTTTTCTGTTAGTGTATTCACCAAATCCACCGTCCACTGACGTTTAGGCCCAGGTAGTGGGCACTGATGTTTAGGCCCAGGTAGTGGGCACTGACGTTTAGGCCCAGGTAGTGGGCACTGATGTTTAGGCCCAGGTAGTGGGCACTGACGTTTAGGCCCAGGTAGTGGGCACTGACGTTTAGGCCCAGGTAGTGGGCACTGACGTTTAGGCCCAGGTAGTGGGCACTGACGTTTAGGCCCAGGTAGTGGGCACTGACGTTTAGGCCCAGGTAGTGGGCACTAACGTTTAGGCCCAGGTAGTGGGCACTAACGTTTAGGCCCAGGTAGTTGGCACTGACGTTTAGGCCCAGGTAGTGGGCACTGACGTTTAGGCCCAGGTAGTGGGCACTGACGTTTAGGCCCAGGTAGTGGGCACTGACGTTTAGGCCCAGGTAGTGGGCACTGACGTTTAGGCCCAGGTAGTGGGCACTGACGTTTAGGCCCAGGTAGTTGGCACTGACGTTTAGGCTCAGGTAGTTGGCACTGACGTTTAGGCCCAGGTAGTGGGCACTGACGTTTAGGCCCAGGTAGTGGGCACTGACGTTTAGGCCCAGGTAGTGGGCACTGAAGTTTAGGCCCAGGTAGTTGGCACTGACGTTTAGGCCCAGGTAGAGGCACTGCTGTTTAGGCCCAGGTAGTGGGCACTGACGTTTAGGCCCAGGTAGTGGGCACTGACGTTTAGGCCCAGGTAGTTGGCACTGACGTTTAGGCCCAGGTAGTGGACACTGATGTTTAGGCCCTGGTAGTTGGCACTTACGTTTAGGCCCAGGTAGTGGGCACTGACGTTTAGGCCCAGGTAGTGGGCACTGACGTTTAGGCCCAGGTAGTGGGCACTGACGTTTAGGCCCAGGTAGTGGGCACTGATGTTTAGGCCCAGGTAGAGGCACTGCTGTTTAGGCCCAGGTAGTTGGCACTGCTGTTTAGGCCCAGGTAGTTGGCACTGACGTTTAGGCCCAGGTAGTTGGCACTGACGTTTAGGCCCAGGTAGTTGGCACTGACGTTTAGGCCCAGGTAGTGGGCACTGATGTTTAGGCCCAAGTACTGGGCACTGACGTTTAGGCCCAGGTAGTTGGCACTGACGTTTAGGCCCAGGTAGTTGGCACTGACGTTTAGGCCCAGGTAGTGGGCACTGACGTTTAGGCCCAGGTAGTGGGCACTGACGTTTAGGCCCAGGTAGTGGGCACTGACGTTTAGGCCCAGGTAGTTGTACCATTGGACATGTTCAAACATGGTATTTCCTCATTTGAAGGGGTGTCTGCAGCTCTGATTCCTGGCCTTTTTCTGTAAAATCACCACGGTAGTTTTCTGTAAATTGAGGTTGAGTGTCCAGGTTATGCTGTATTCCCAAAGAATTTGAACTTGTTCCTGTAGACCCTTGATCTGTGGGGACAGTAGGTCATCTGGGTAGACCCTGATCTGTTGGGGACAGTAGGTCATCTGGGTAGACCCTGATCTGTTGGGGATGGTAGGTCATCTGGGTAGACCTTGATCTGTTGGGGACAGTAGGTCATCTGGGTAGACCTTGATCTGTTGGTGACAGTAGGTCATCTGGGTAGACCTTGATCTGTTGGGGACGGTAGGTCATCTGGGTAGACCCTGATCTGTTGGGGATGGTAGGACAAGGTCGACTGGGTAGACCCTGATCTGCTGGGGACGGTAGGACAAGGTCGTCTGGGTAGACCCAGGTAGTTGGCACTGACGTTTAGTAGTGGGCACTGATCTGTTGGGGACGGTAGGACATCTGGGTAGACCCTGATCTGCTGGGGACGGTAGGACAAGGTCGTCTGGTTAGACCCTGATCTGTTGGGGACGGTAGGACAGGTCTGGGTAGACCCTGATCTGCTGGGGACGGTAGGACAAGGTCGTCTGGTTAGACCCTGATCTGTTGGGGACGGTAGGACATCTGGGTAGAACCTGATCTGTTGGGGACTTTAGGACAAGGTCGTCTGGGTAGACCCTGATCTGTTGGGGACGGTAGGACAAGGTCGTCTGGGTAGACCCTTATCTGTTGGGGACGGTAGGACATCTGGGTAGACCCTGATCAGTTGGGGACGGTAGGACATCTGGGTAGACCCTGATCTGTTGCGGACGGTAGGACAAGGTCGTCTGGGTAGAGCAGGAATCTGACCTCTTTGAGGGGCAGTCCAGGGGCTGCAGATCAGTCCAACAACGCTGCTGGTTCATTGACATAGATGTTGAACAGGGTTGGACTTAAACTGCACCCTTGTCTCACCCCTCGCCCTTGTGCAAAACCCTTTTATTGTTCAGTTTAATACTACATGTTGTTAAGGAGTAAATAGATAGTATGATGTCGTGTACTTTACCCACAATGCTGTTTGAAGGGTTTCGTAATCTAATCCATCATGTCGTATGGAATCAAAAGCATTCTTAAAATCAACAATCCTTTTTTTTTTTTTATTAACAATGCTTTTCTGATGAAGATGCTAGTTTATTAGTGTATGTGGTCTGTTCTGTGTTTTATGTAGAAAGCATTGTGCGAGGAAGGTCTGTCGTCGGTCATTGAGATTTACAGCAGCACAGTTTCCCCATGTTACTGGTGACACAATTGTCAGGTCGCAATTGTAAATGAGAACTTGTTCTCAACTTGCCTACCTGGTTAAATAAAGGAGAAATAACAAATAAATAACAGTCCCCTGTAGTTATTAGGGTTATCAGGGAAGCAGCCACTCAGCACAACCAGGTTATATAAGGCATCTCAGCACAACCAGGTTGAATAAGGCATCTCAGCACAACCAGGTTGAATAAGGCATATCAGCACAACCAGGTTATATAAGGCTCACTGAAGCATTTACACGGAACCATTTACACTGAACCATTTACACAGAACCATTTACACTGAACCATTTACACTGAACCATTTACACTGAACCATTTACACTGAACCATTTACACAGAACCATTTACACTGAGCCCGTTACACTGAACAATTTACACTGAACCATCTACACTGAACCATCTACACTGAACCATTTACACTGAACCATCTACACTGAACCATTTACACTGCAGCGATCTACACTGCAGCGATCTACACTGAACCATTTACACTGCAGCGATCTACACTGCAGCGATCTACACTGAACCATTTACACTGCAGCGATCTACACTGAACCATCTACACTGAACCATTTACACTGCAGCGATCTACACTGCAACGATCTACACTGAACCATTTACACTGCAGCGATCTACACTGCAGCGATCTACACTGAACCATTTACACTGCAGCGATCTACACTGAACCATTTACACTGAACCATTTACACTGAACCATCTACACTGAACCATCTACACTGAACCATTTACACTGAAACATTTACACTGAACCATTTACACTGAACCATTTACACTGAACCATCTACACTGCACTGTTTACACTGAACCATTTACACTGAACCATCTACACTGAACCATTTACACTGAACCATTTACACTGAACCATTTACACTGAACCATTTACACTGAACCATTTACACAGAGCTGTTTACACAGAGCTGTTTACACTGAACCATTTACACTGAACCATTTACACTGAACCATTTACACTGAACCATTTACACTGAGCCCGTTACACTGAACCATTTACACTGAACCATTTACACAGAGCTGTTTACACTGAACCATTTACACTCAACCATTTACACTGAACCATTTACACTGAGCCCGTTACACTGAACCATTTACACTGAGCCCGTTACACTGAACCATTTACACTGAACCATTTACACTGAACCATTTACACTGAACCATTTACACTGAACCATTTACACTGAACCATTTACACTGAACTGTTTACACTGAACCATTTACACTGAACCATCTACACTGCACTGTTTACATTGGACAGAAATATAAACACAACATGCAACAACTTCTAACATTTTACACTTCGTGTACGGAAATCAGTCCATTGGAATCAGTTCGTCAGGCCCTGGTCTATTTTACGTCACTGGGAATACAGATCTGTTGGTCACAGAGACCTTAAATAAAAGATAACCAGTCAGTATCTGACTTTGCCTCATACAGTGCTCATACAGTGACACATCTCCTTCACGTATAATGGATCAGGCTGTTGGTTGTGGCCTGGCACAGATGTTATCCTCCTAAGACACGGGAGCAGAATTGAAGCAGAAATGCCAGAAATTCACATCACAATCTGAGCCAATCATAAGCGTAAGGAACTTTTCCCTCCACCTCTCTCCTCCCCCATATCTCCTATTTATTTAACTAGGCAAGCCAGTTAAGAACAAATTCTTATTTACAATGACGGCCTACCGGGGAACAGTGGGTTAACTGCCTTGTTCAGGGGGCAGAACAACAGATTTTTACCTTGTCAGCTCTGGGATTCGATCCAGCAACCTTTTGGTTGCTAGTTCAACGCTCTAACCACTAGACTACCTGCTGGTTACTAGTCCAACACTCTAACCACTAGGCTACCTGCTGGTTACTAGTCCAACGCTCTAACCACTAGGCTACCTGCTGGTAACTAGTCCAACGCTCTAACCACTTGGCTACCTGCTGGTTACTAGTCCAACACTCTAACCACTAGGCTACCTGCTGGTTACTAGTCCAACACTCTAACCACTAGGCTACCTGCTGGTAACTAGTCCAACGCTCTAACCACTAGGCTACCTGCTGGTTACTAGTCCAACACTCTAACCACTAGGCTACCTGCCTCTAACCACTAGGCTACCTGCTGGTTACTAGTCCAACACTAACCACTAGGCTACCTGCCTCTAACCACTAGGCTACCTGCTGGTTACTAGTCCAACGCTCTAACCACTAGGCTACCTGCTGGTTACTAGTCCAACACTCCAACCACTAGGCTACCTGCCTCTAACCACTAGGCTACCTGCTGGTTACTAGTCCAACACTAACCACTAGGCTACCTGCCTCTAACCACTAGGCTACCTGCTGATTACTAGTCCAACACTAACCACTAGGCTACCTGCCTCTAACCACTAAGCTACCTGCTGGTTACTAGTCCAACGCTCTAACCACTAGGCTACCTGCTGGTTACTGCTACCTGCTGGTTACTAGTCCAACGCTTTAACCACTAGGCTACCTGCTGGTTACTAGTCCAACGCTCTAACCACTAGGCTACCTGCTGGTTACTAGTCCAACGCTCTAACCACTAGGCTACCTGCTGGTTACTAGTCCAATGCTCTAACCACTAGGCTACCTGCTGGTTACTAGTCCAATGCTCTAACCACTAGGCTACCTGCTGGTTACTAGTCCAACTCTCTAACCACTAGGCTACCTGCTGGTTACTAGTCCAACGCTCTAACCACTAGGCTACCTGCTGGTTACTAGTCCAACACTCTAACCACTAGGCTACCTGCTGGTTACTAGTCCAACACTCTAACCACTAGGCTACCTGCTGGTTACTAGTCCAACACTAACCACTAGGCTACCTACTGGTTACTAGTCCAACACTAACCACTAGGCTACCTGCTGGTTACTAGTCCAACGCTCTAACCACTAGGCTACCTGCTGGTTACTAGTCCAACACTCTAACCACTAGACTACCTGCCACCCCACATCTCTCCCCCATCTCTCATCTCTCCCCTCAGGGTGCAGGTAGCCTAGTGATTAAGAGCATTGGGCCAGTACCCGAAAGGTCGCTGGTTTGAATCCCTGCGCGGACTAGTTGAAAATCTGCCGATGTGCCATTGAGCAAGGCACTTAACCCTAATTGCTCCTGTAAGTCACTCTGGATAAGATTGACTGAAATGTAAACTTCTGCTCTCTCTCATCTTCCCCACATCTCTCCCCTCTGTTGTGGTTTACCAGTTATGGCGATGAGGTGGTTGGTTATCACAACACTTCATGTTTCTGTCTCCCTCCCCTCCAGGTATCCTAGGGTCTCCTTCCCAGGAGGATCTGAACTGCATCATTAACATCAAGGCCAGGAACTACCTGCTGTCTCTCCCGCTGCGCTGCAAGGTCCCCTGGAACAGCCTCTTCCCCAAAGCCGACTCCAAAGCTCTGGACCTGCTGGATAAGATGTTGACCTTTAACCCCCACAAGAGGATCGAGGTGGAGGCGGCTCTGGCTCACCCTTACCTGGAGCAGTACTACGACCCTACAGATGAGGTAATGAACCCTGACCCCTGACCCTGACTCAACCTTACCTGGAGCAATACTACAACCCTACAGATGGGGTAATGAACCCTGACCCCTGACCCTGACTCAACCTTACCTGGAGCAATACTACAACCCTACAGATGGGGTAATGAACCCTGACCCCTGACCCTGACTCAACCTTACCTGGAGCAATACTACAACTCTACAGATGGGGTAATGAACCCTGACCCCTGACCCTGACTCAACCTTACCTGGAGCAATACTACAGTCCTACAGATGAGGTAATGAACCCTGACCTTACGACCTTACAGATGGGGTATTTGTCAGAAATCGGTAGTCAATGAATAATGTTAGTGGATTAGATTTCAGGTATGTCCTAAATGTCCCTGACCAATGATGATATGTAACTAGTCTCTTCTATTGTATTAATTCAGTCATCTCTATATCCTGTTAGCCTGTAACAGAGACGCTAACCTCCTGTCTGTCTGTTAGCCTGTAACAGAGACTCTAACCTCCTGTCTGTTAGCCTGTAACAGAGACGCTAACCTCCTGTCTGTCTGTTAGCCTGTAACAGAGACTCTAACCTCCTGTCTGTTAGCCTGTAACAGAGACTCTAACCTCCTGTCTGTTAGCCTGTAACAGAGACGCTAACCTCCTGTCTGTCTCTCTGTTGGCCTGTAACAGAGACGCTAACCTCCTGTCTGTCTGTTAGCCTGTAACAGAGACTCTAACCTCCTGTCTCTCTGTTAGCCTGTAACAGAGACGCTAACCTCCTGTCTGTTAGCCTGTAACAGAGACGCTAACCTCCTGTCTGTCTCTCTGTTGGCCTGTAACAGAGACGCTAACCTCCTGTCTGTCTGTTAGCCTGTAACAGAGACTCTAACCTCCTGTCTCTCTGTTAGCCTGTAACAGAGACTCTAACCTCCTGTCTGTTAGCCTGTAACAGCGACGCTAACCTCCTGTCTGTTAGCCTGTAACAGAGACGCTAACCTCCTGTCTGTCTCTCTGTTAGCCTGTAACAGAGACTCTAACCTCCTGTCTCTCTGTTAGCCTGTAACAGAGACGCTAACCTCCTGTCTGTCTCTCTGTTAGCCTGTAACAGAGACTCTAACCTCCTGTCTCTCTGTTAGCCTGTAACAGAGACTCTAACCTCCTGTCTGTCTCTCTCTTTCTGTTAGCCTGTAACATGGACTCTAACCTCCTGTCTGTCTGTTAGCCTGTAACATGGACTCTAACCTCCTGTCTGTATGTTAGCCTGTAACAGAGACTCTAACCTCCTCTCTTTCTGTTAGCCTGTAACAGAGACTCTAACCTCCTCTCTCTCTGTTAGCCTGTAACAGAGACTCTAACCTCCTCTCTCTCTGTTAGCCTGTAACAGAGACTCTAACCTCCTCTCTCTCTGTTAGCCTGTAACAGAGACTCTAACCTCCTCTCTCTCTGTTAGCCTGTAACAGAGACTAACCTCCTCCCTCTTTCTGTTAGCCTGTAACAGAGACTCTAACCTCCTCTCTCTTTCTGTTAGCCTGTAACAGAGACTCTAACCTCCTCTCTCTTTCTGTTAGCCTGTAACAGAGACTCTAACCTCCTCTCTCTTTCTGTTAGCCTGTAACAGAGACTCTAACCTCCTCTCTCTCCCTGTTACAGGCTAACAGAGACTCTAACCTCCTCTCTCTTTCTGTTAGCCTGTAACAGAGACTCCCTTCAAGTTTGCGATGGAGCTTGATGATCTCCCCAAAGAGACCCTGAAGGAGCTGATCTTTGAAGAGACGGCTCGCTTCAACACAGTCTGCAGGCCCTAACCCGTACGCACAGGTACAAACAGCTTCAAACAGTCTGCAGGCCCTAACCCATACACACAGGTACAAACAGCTTCAAACAGTCTGCAGGCCCTAACCCATACACACAGGTACAGACAGCTTCAACACAGTCTGCAGGCCCTAACCCGTACACACAGGTACAGTCTGCAGGCCCTAACCCATACACACAGGTACAAACAGCTTCAACACAGTCTGCAGGCCCTAACCCACACACACAGGTACAAACAGCTTCAACACAGTCTGCAGGCCCTAACCCATACACACAGGTACAACACAGTCTGCAGGCCCTAACCCATACAGACAGCTTCAACACAGTCTGCAGGCCCTAACCCATACAGACAGCTTCAACACAGTCTGCAGGCCCTAACCCATACACACATGTACAGACAGTTTCAACACAGTCTGCAGGCCCTAACCCATACACACATGTACAGACAGTTTCAACACAGTCTGCAGGCCCTAACCCATACAGACAGCTTCAACACAGTCTGCAGGCCCTAACCCATACAGACAGCTTCAACACAGTCTGCAGGCCCTAACCCATACACACAGGTACAGACAGTTTCAACACAGTCTGCAGGCCCTAACCCATACACACATGTACAGACAGCTTCAACACAGTCTGCAGGCCCTAACCCATACAGACAGCTTCAACACAGTCTGCAGGCCCTAACCCATACACACAGGTACAGACAGTTTCAACACAGTCTGCAGGCCCTAACCCATACACACAGGTACAGACAGCTTCAACACAGTCTGCAGGCCCTAACCCATACACACCGGTACAAACAGCATATTCACATCTCAACTCACTCTGCAGTTAAACAACACACGGCATGTCTGCCTGGGCATCTTGAAGCATTGGCCAGCTTGGACTGTAGATCAGACATGACGCAAGAATGTAGCCTTTTTTCACAATACTCTTAGCACCTGTCAAATCATCTCAGATCTCCCCGATCTCTCCAAGTCCATTTGGGACTGGGTGGAGTTTGATAGTGCTGTAGGGCATCATTAGTAACTAAAACACAGAATATCGGGGGGGAGGGGCAGACAGCAACAAAAACAGACGAATGCGACAGTGTCAACTCTACCCCTCACGGCTGTCATTTGAGAGCAGATCCTTCAGCGTATACCGCTGGGCGCAAACTGATGAAATGGTGTGAACTCTGCTCACGTGGGCAAGAATCGGTCATCCCGCCTGAAGAAAAACAGGCACACCCAATCTACTTCCTGCAGACAAGTGCAGTACATCACCTGTAATGAGAGAAAGGGAATCCCAATCGACACCTAGGCCTCAACCCCCGTCTCACAGGCACCTGATCTGAGAGGATTGGAATCAATATGATGGAGGTGAAAGTGAACTACTGCCTTTGAGGGGGTTTGTAGTGATGGAGTAGAGTGCCTTTGGGGGAGTTTGTAGTGATGGAGTAGAGTGCCTTTGAGGGGGTTTGTAGTGATGGAGTAGAGTGCCTTTGAGGGGGTTTGTAGTGATGGAGTAGAGTGCCCTTTGGGGGAGTTTGTAGTGATGGAGTAGAGTGCCTTTGGGGGAGTTTGTAGTGATGGAGTAGAGTGCCTTTGAGGGGGTTTGTAGTGATGGAGTAGAGTGCCTTTGGGGGAGTTTGTAGTGATGGAGTAGAGTGCCTTTGAGGGGGTTTGTAGTGATGGAGTAGAGTGCCTTTGAGGGGGTTTGTAGTGATGGAGTAGAGTGCCTTTGAGGGGGTTTGTAGTGATGGAGTAGAGTGCCTTTGAGGGGGTTTGTAGTGATGGAGTAGAGTGTCTTTGGGGGAGTTTGTAGTTTAGAGTGCCTTTGAAGGGGTTTGTAGTGATGGAGTAGAGTGCCTTTGAGGGGGTTTGTAGTGATGGAGTAGAGTGCCTTTGGGGGAGTTTGTAGTTGGAGTAGAGTGCCTTTGGGGGAGTTTGTAGTGATGGAGTAGAGTGCCTTTGAGGGGGTTTGTAGTGATGGAGTAGAGTGCCTTTGAGGGGGTTTGTAGTGATGGAGTAGAGTGCCTTTGAGGGGGTTTGTAGTGATGGAGTAGAGTGTCCTTTGAGGGGGTTTGTAGTGATGGAGTAGAGTGCCTTTGAGGGGGTTTGTAGTGATGGAGTAGAGTGCCTTTGAGGGGGTTTGTAGTGATGGAGTAGAGTGCCTTTGAGGGGGTTTGTAGTGATGGAGTAGAGTGCCTTTGAGGGGGTTTGTAGTGATGGAGTAGAGTGCCTTTGAGGGGGTTTGTAGTGATGGAGTAGAGTGCCTTTGAGGGGGTTTGTAGTGATGGAGTAGAGTGCCTTTGAGGGGGTTTGTAGTGCCTTTGAGGGGTTTTGTAGTGATGGAGTAGAGTGCCTTTGGGGGAGTTTGTAGTGATGGAGTAGAGTGCCTTTGAGGGGGTTTGTAGTGATGGAGTAGAGTGCCTTTGAGGGGGTTTGTAGTGATGGAGTAGAGTGCCTTTGGGGGAGTTTGTAGTGATGGAGTAGAGTGCCTTTGGGGGAGTTTGTAGTGATGGAGTAGAGTGCCTTTGGGGAGTTTGTAGTGATGGAGTAGAGTGCCTTTGAGGGGTTTTGTAGTGATGGAGTAGAGTGCCTTTGGGGGAGTTTGTAGTGATGGAGTAGAGTGCCTTTGGGGGAGTTTGTAGTGATGGAGTAGAGTGCCTTTGGGTGAGTTTGTAGTGATGGAGTAGAGTGCCTTTGAGGGGGTTTGTAGTGATGGAGTAGAGTGCCTTTGGGGGAGTTTGTAGTGATGGAGTAGAGTGCCTTTGAGGGGGTTTGTAGTGATGGAGTAGAGTGCCTTTGGGGGGTTTTGTAGTGATGGAGTAGAGTGCCTTTGGGGGAGTTTGTAGTGATGGAGTAGAGTGCCTTTGAGGGGGTTTGTAGTGATGGAGTAGAGTGCCTTTGAGAGGGGTTTGTAGTGATGGAGTAGAGTGCCTTTGAGGGGGTTTGTAGTGATGGAGTAGAGTGCCTTTGGGGGGTTTTGTAGTGATGGAGTAGAGTGCCTTTGAGGGGGTTTGTAGTGATGGAGTAGAGTGCCTTTGGGGGAGTTTGTAGTGATGGAGTAGAGTGCCTTTGAGGGGTTTTGTAGTGATGGAGTAGAGTGCCTTTGAGGGGGTTTGTAGTGATGGAGTAGAGTGCCTTTGAGGGGGTTTGTAGTGATAGAGTAGAGTGCCTTTGGGGGAGTTTGTAGTGATGGAGTAGAGTGCCTTTGAGGGGGTTTGTAGTGATGGAGTAGAGTGCCTTTGAGGGGGTTTGTAGTGATGGAGTAGAGTGCCTTTGAGGGGTTTTGTAGTGATGGAGTAGAGTGCCTTTGAGGGGGTTTGTAGTGATGGAGTAGAGTGCCTTTGAGGGGGTTTGTAGTGATGGAGTAGAGTGCCTTTGAGGTGGTTTGTAGTGATGGAGTAGAGTGCCTTTGAGGGGGTTTGTAGTGATGGAGTAGAGTGCCTTTGAGGGGGTTTGTAGTGATGGAGTAGAGTGCCTTTGGGGGAGTTTGTAGTGATGGAGTAGAGTGCCTTTGAGGGGTTTTGTAGTGATGGAGTAGAGTGCCTTTGGGGGGTTTTGTAGTGATGAAGTAGAGTGCCTTTGGGGGGTTTTGTAGTGATGAAGTAGAGTGCCTTTGGGGGGTTTTGTAGTGATGGAGTAGAGTGCCTTTGGGGGAGTTTGTAGTGATGGAGTAGAGTGCCTTTGGGGGAGTTTGTAGTGATGGAGTAGAGTGCCTTTGAGGGGGTTTGTAGTGATGGAGTAGAGTGCCTTTGAGGGGGTTTGTAGTGATGGAGTAGAGTGCCTTTGAGGGGGTTTGTATTGATGGAGTAGAGTGCCTTTGGGGGAGTTTGTAGTGATGGAGTAGAGTGCCTTTGAGGGGTTTTGTAGTGATGGAGTAGAGTGCCTTTGGGGGGTTTTGTAGTGATGGAGTAGAGTGCCTGATGGAGTAGAGTGCCTTTGGGGGAGTTTGTAGTGATGGAGTAGAGTGCCTTTGAGGGGGTTTGTAGTGGGGGTTTTGTAGTGATGGAGTAGAGTGCCTTAGTGATGGGGGGCCTTTGGGGGAGTTTGTAGTGATGGAGTAGAGTGCCTTTGGGGGGTTTTGTAGTGATGAAGTAGAGTGCCTTTGGGGGGTTTTGTAGTGATGGAGTAGAGTGCCTTTGGGGGAGTTTGTAGTGATGGAGTAGAGTGCCTTTGGGGGAGTTTGTAGTGATGGAGTAGAGTGCCTTTGAGGAGGTTTGTAGTGATGGAGTAGAGTGCCTTTGAGGGGTTTTGTAGTGATGGAGTAGAGTGTCTTTGCACCACTGTATCAGCCCTCAGGAGACTGAAAATATTTGCCATGGGTCCCCAGATCCTCAAAAAATTCTACAGCTGCACCATCGAGAGCATCCTGACCGGTTGCTTCACCGCCTGGTACGGCAACTGTTCGGCATCTGACCGTAAGGCGCTACAGAGGGTAGTGCGTACGGTCCAGTACATCTCTGGGGCCAAGCTCCCTGCCATCCAGGACCTCTATACCAGGCGGTGTCAGAGGAAGGCCCTAAAAGTTGTCAAAGACTCCAGCCACCCTAGTCATAGACTGTTCTCTCTGCTACCGCACGGCAAGCGGTACTGGAGCGCCAAGTCTAGGACCAGAAGGCTCCTGAACAGCTTCTTACCCCCAAGCCAGAAGACTGCTGAACAATATTAATCGAATGGCCATCGGAGTCACTTCACCCCTACCTACATATACAAATGACCTTTAACCTGTACTACTGTTTATTATCTATGTATAGTCATTTCACCCCTACCTACATATACAAATGACCTTTAACCTGTACTACTGTTTATTATCTATGTATAGTCACTTCACCCCTACCTACATATACAAATCACCTTTAACCTGTACACCCGCACACTGACTCGGTACTGGTGCCCCCTTGGATATAGCCTATAGTTATTTTGTTTACATTTTTTTAAATATTTTCTTAACCAACAATGCAGTTTTAAGAAAATAAAGTTAAGGACTTGTAAGTAAGCATTTCATAGGAAGGTTGTATTCAGCGCATGTGACAAATAACATTTCATTTAGATTTGATCTTAGGATAGAGCCTCCCTTCAGATCTCTTTCTCTGTTTAACAGTTCTTTCTCCTCTCTCTCTCTCTCTCTCTCTCTCTCTCCTCTCTCTTTTTCTCATCTCTCTCCTCTCTCTTTTTCTCATCTCTCTCTCTCTCTGTCTCTCTCTCTGTCTCTCTCTCCTCTCTCTTTTTCTCCTCTCTCTCTCTTTCTCCTCTCTCTTTCTTCTCTCTCTCTCTTTCTCCTCTCTCTCTCTCCTCTCTCTTTCTCCTCTCTCTTTCTTCGCTCTCTCTCTTTATCCTCTCTCCCTCTCTCTGTCTCCTCTCTCTCTCTCTTTCTCCTCTCTCCTCTCTCTCTCCTCTCTTTCTCCTCTCTCTCTCCTCTCTCTTTCTCCTCTCTCTCTCTCTCTCCACAGATCAGACTCTGGACTCCTTTCCTCCACCTCTTCTCTCCACCTTTCCGACATGTGCTGTGGTTCCTCCTGTCTTCAGCATTTCCTGTATACTTCCTACCTCCCCTAGTCAGTCAAACCACCATGCTCAGGAACAGTGTCAGGAATCAACCTCTCTTTCTCTGCTCTCTCTTTCTCTCTGTCTCTCCCTCCCCTCTGCCTATGGGGTAAGGGGGCGTCACTTGTTGGCTTATCGTTGAGGAGATGCTTGTCTTGTGTGTTTTAAGCCAAGATCAACAGAGGCCTGTGTCCCAAATGGTGCCGTATTCCCTAATATAGTGTTCTACTTTTAGAAAGTAGTGCACTATATAGGGAATAGGGGGCCATAGGGCTCTGGTCTAAAGTAGTGCACTATATATGGAATAGGGTGCTATAGGGCTCTGGTCTAAAGTAGTGCACTATATAGGGAATAGGGTGCCATTTGGGACACAGGTCTGGCTCGGGAGACACCTGTTCAACCAGCTTTGGTTTATGGTTAAGTCCTCATTGTTACTCCTGGCCCGCGCAGCTGAAGCGGTGGTACACAGTTGTGGGGTTTGTTTTCAAAAGCAGATTTTTTTTCACCTCGCCGGCTCTGGGATTCATACAGCGACCTTTCAATTACTGGCCCAACTCTCTTAACCACTAGGCTACCTAACGCTCTCTCCTCCTCCCAACGGCCCGGTCTCTCTCTCTCTCCTCCCAACGGCCCGGTCTCTCTCTCCTCCCAACGGCCCGGTCTCTCTCTCTCTCCTCCCAACGGCCCGGTCTCTCTCTCTCTCTCTCCTCCCAACGGCCCGGTCTCTCTCTCTCTCTCCTCCCAACGGCCCGGTCTCCCTCTCTCTCTCTCCTCCCAACGGCCCGGTCTCTCTCTCTCTCTCCTCCCAACGGCCCGGTCTCTCTCTCTCTCCTCCCAACGGCCCGGTCTCTCTCTCACTCTCCTCCCAACGGCCCGGTCTCTCTCTCTCTCCTCCCAACGGCCCGGTCTCTCTCAATTCAATTCAATTCAAGGGCTTTATTGGCATGGGAAACATGTGTTAACATTGCCAAAGCAAGTGAGGTAGATAATATATAAAGTGAATATATAAAGTGAAATAAACAATAAAAATGAACAGTAAACATTACACATACAGAAGTTTCAAACAATAAAGACATTAAAAATGTCATATTATATATATATATATATATATATATATATATATATATATACAGTGTTTTAACAATGTACAAATGGTTAAAGGACACAAGATAAAATAAATAAGCATAGATATGGGTTGTATTTACAATGGTGTTTGTTCTTCACTGGTTGCCCTTTTCTCGTGGAAACAGGTCACAAATCTTGCTGCTGTGATGGCACACTGTGGAATTTCACCCAGTAGATATGGGAGTTTTTCAAAATTGGATTTGTTTTCGAATTCTTTGTGGATCTGTATAATCTGAGGGAAATATGTCTCTCTAATATGGTCACACATTGGGCAGAAGGTTAGGAAGTGCAGCTCAGTTTCCACCTCATTTTGTGGATAGTGAGCACATAGCCTGTCTTCTCTTGAGAGCCACGTCTGCCTACGGCGGCCTTTCTCAATAGCAAGGCTATGCTCACGGAGTCTGTACATAGTCAAAGCTTTCCTTAATTTTGGGTCAGTCACAGTGGTCAGGTATTCTGCCGCTGTGTACTCTCTGTGTAGGGCCAAATAGCATTCTAGTTTGCTCTGTTTTTTTGTTAATTCTTTCCAATGTGTCAAGTAATCTCTCTCTGCTCCTAATCTCTCTCTGCTCCTCCCAACGGCCCGGTCTCTCTCTCTCTCTCTGCTCCTCCCAACGGCCCGGTCTCTCTCTCTCTCTCTCTCCTCCCAACGGCCCGGTCTCTCTCTCTGCTCCTCCCAACGGCCCGGTCTCTCTCTCTGCTCCTCCCAACGGCCCGGTCTCTCTCTCTGCTCCTCCCAACGGCCCGGTCTCTCTCTCTGCTCCTCCCAACGGCCCGGTCTCTCTCTCTCTCTCTGCTCCTCCCAACAGCCCGGTCTCTCTCTCTGCTCCTCCCAACGGCCCGGTGTCTCTCTCTGCTCCTCCCAACGGCCCGGTCTCTCTCTCTCCTCCCAACGGCCCGGTCTCTCTCTCCTCCCAACGGCCCGGTCTCTCTCTCTGCTCCTCCCAACGGCCCGGTCTCTCTCTCTGCTCCTCCCAACGGCCCGGTCTCTCTCTCTCTCCTCCCAACAGCCCGGTCTCTCTCTCTGCTCCTCCCAACAACCCGGTCTCTCTCTCTCTGCTCCTCCCAACAACCCGGTTTCTCTCTCTCTCCTCCCAACGGCCCGGTCTCTCTCTCTTCTAACAAAACATTAAGAGCAAGTTAATAATATTGAGTTGTACCCCTTTTGCCCCCAGAACAGCCTCAATTCGTCTGGACATGGACTCTACAAGGTGTCCAAAGCGTTCCACAGGGATGCTGGCCCATGTTGTCTCCAATGCTTCCCACAGTTGTGTCAAATTTGCTGGATGTCCTTTGGGTGGTGGACCATTCTTGACACACACAGGTAAACCAGCAACGTTGCAGTTCTTGACACAAACCGTTGCACCTGGCTCCTACTACCATACCCTGTTCAAAGGCACTTCAATCTGTTGTCTTGCCCATTCACCCTCTGA
This sequence comes from Oncorhynchus clarkii lewisi, assembly GCF_045791955.1. Taxonomy (NCBI): domain Eukaryota; kingdom Metazoa; phylum Chordata; class Actinopteri; order Salmoniformes; family Salmonidae; genus Oncorhynchus; species Oncorhynchus clarkii. The sequence goes on along the minus strand of NC_092176.1, from coordinate 46,101,375 downwards.
ATAGCACACACACACAATCCATGTCTCAATTGTCTCAAGGCTTAAACATCCTTCTTCAACCTGTCTCCTCCCCTTCAACTACACGGATTGAAGTTGACTTAACAAGTGAGATCAATACGCGATCATAGCTTTCACCTGGTCAGTCTGTCATGGAATTAAAAGCCATTTATACTGAGAAACCTTTAGTACAGAGTCATGAGTCAGATTACATGTACATTATCCCAACACCATATGTATACATTGATCCGTTTCGTTAGTTTGCAGGTTTGTGTCCGTGCCCCTTTGATCTCCCCATCCCGGATCCGGTATCAGGAATACAGACTCAAGCTCATTACCATAACGCAACGTTAACTATTCATGAAAATCGCAAATGAAATGAAATAAATATGCCATCTCTCAAGCTTAGCCTTTTGTAAACAACACTGTCATCTCAGATTTTCAAAATATGCTTCTCAACCATAGGAAAACAATTATTTGTGTAAAAGTAGCTAGCTAGCGTAGCATTTAGCATTAGCATTAGCGTTAGCATCCAGCACGCAAGATTTCAACAAAAACATAAAAGCCTTCACATAAAATCATTTACCTTTGAAGAACTTTGGATGTTTTCAATGAGGAGACTCAGTTAGATAGCAGATGCTCAGTTTTTCCAAAAAAGATTAATGTGTATTAGAAATAGCTCCGTTTTGTACATTCCATTTGGCTACCAAAAAAAAAACGCAAATTCAGTCCTCAAAACGCGAACTTTTTTCCAAATTAACTCCATAATATCGACTGAAAACATGGCAAACGTTGTTTAGAATCAATCCTCAAGGTATTTTTCACATATCTCTTCAATGATATATTGTTCGTGGAAGCATGGTTTCTCCCCTCAATCAAATGGAAAAATACCAGCACCTGGCTTTGCGCACCGATTTCCACGCAGGACACCAGGCGGACACTTGGAAAATGTAGTCTCTTATGGTCAATCTTCCAATGATATGCCTACAAATACGTCACAATGCTGTAAACACCTTGGGGAAACGACAGAAAGTGTAGGCTCATTCCTTGCGCAATCACAGCCATATAAGGAGACAATGGAAAACAGAGCTTCAGAGATTCTGCTCATTTCCTGGTTGACGCATCATCTTGGTTTCGCCTGTAGAATGAGTTCTGGGGCACTTACAGACAATATCTTTGCAGATTCTGAAACTTCAGAGTGTTTTCTTTCCAAAACGGTCAATAATATGCATAGTGGAGCATCTTTTCGTGACAAAATATTGCGCTTAAAACGGGAACGTTTTTTATCCAAAAATGAAATAGCGCCCCTAGAGATCCAAGAGGTTAAGATGTCAACACTCGTTGGTTTAGTTAGAGCGCGACGTAACAACAGAAGTTAGGCTCGTCTGCTGCGTCCTCCTTCCCCCGACTACAAGAACAAATACCAAGGACAATTAACACGAGGCATTACCAGTAACACAAGATGTCTGCATCTCGCTAGATCTAGCTTCTCTCTGATACCATTACAGCGGCCATAGTTAACTCGGCCACTGGTCACCTGGTTACATCGAAAGGTTCTTCATACTTGTTTCACACTTATTTCAGTTACATACAGAACCATTTCAATGGAAGCTGGTTAGTGACTCGTAGCTTGAGCTCGGAGAGAACATTGTCCATGCACACTGGCTTCTCTCTGCTGCCATTTCACTGGCCATAGTATCTACTCCATTACAAAGTGGCCAAACATCTATACAGATCTCTGCTCCAGTAACTCTGTGGTGTTTCAGATCTCTGCTCCAGTAACTGTTTGTGGTGTTTCAGATCTCTGCTCCAGTAACTGTCTGTGGTGTTTCAGATCTCTGCTCCAGTAACTGTCTGTGGTGTTTCAGATCTCTGCTCCAGTAACTGTCTGTGGTGTTTCAGATCTCTGCTCCAGTAACTGTCTGTGGTGTTTCAGATCTCTGCTCCAGTAATTGTCTGTGGTGTTTCAGATCTCTGCTCCAGTAACTGTCTGTGGTGTTTCAGATCTCTGCTCCAGTAACTGTCTGTGGTAACTGCTGACATCTATCACACTTATTGCCAAGTCACCCAGTCTAATGCCAAGACACCCAGTCTAATGCCAAGACACCCAGTCTAATGCCAAGACACCCAGTCTAATGCCAAGGCACCCAGTCTAATGCCAAGGCACCCAGTCTAATGCCAAGGCACCCAGTCTAATGCCAAGTCACCCAGGTTGAGATGCCAAGGCACCCAGTCTAATGCCAAGTCACCCAGGTTGAGATGCCAAGTCACCCAGGTTGAGATGCCAAGTCACCCAGGTTGAGATGCCAAGTCACCCAGGTTGAGATGCCAAGTCACCCAGTCTAATGCCAAGGCACCCAGGTTGAGATGCCAAGTCACCCAGTCTAATGCCAAGTCACCCAGGTTGAGATGCCAAGTCACCCAGTCTAATGCCAAGTCACCCAGGTTGAGATGCCAAGTCACCCAGTCTAATGCCAAGGCACCCAGGTTGAGATGCCAAGTCACCCAGTCTAATGCCAAGTCACCCAGTCTAATGCCAAGGCACCCAGGTTGAGATGCCAAGTCACCCAGGTTGAGATGCCAAGTCACCCAGTCTAATGCCAAGTCACCCAGGTTGAGATGCCAAGTCACCCAGGTTGAGATGCCAAGTCACCCAGGTTGAGATGCCAAGTCACCCAGTCTAATGCCAAGTCACCCAGGTTGAGATGCCAAGTCACCCAGTCTAATGCCAAGTCACCCAGTCTAATGCCAAGTCACCCAGGTTGAGATGCCAAGTCACCCAGGTTGAGATGCCAAGTCACCCAGGTTGAGATGCCAAGTCACCCAGTCTAATGCCAAGTCACCCAGGTTGAGATGCCAAGTCACCCAGTCTAATGCCAAGTCACCCAGTCTAATGCCAAGTCACCCAGTCTAATGCCAAGTCACCCAGGTTGAGATGCCAAGTCACCCAGGTTGAGATGCCAAGTCACCCAGTCTAATGCCAAGTCACCCAGGTTGAGATGCCAAGTCACCCAGTCTAATGCCAAGTCACCCAGTCTGAATGCCAAGTCACCCAGGTTGAGATGCCAAGTCACCCAGGTTGAGATGCCAAGACAAACATTATCCATGTAGTTCCCTTTGAGTTGTCTTTACGTTTCCTCTTAGTTTGACCAACAGCACTTTCTATCTATTTACCGTTACAATGCCATCTGTACAACGTTACAGTGCCATCTGTACAACGTTACAGTGCCATCTGTACAACGTTACAGTGCCATCTGTACAACGTTACAATGCCATCTGTACAATGTTACAATGCCATCTGTACAATGTTACAATGCCATCTGTACAACGTTACAATGCCATCTGTACAACGTTACAGTGCCATCTGTACAACGTTACAATGCCATCTGTACAACGTTACAATGCCATCTGTACAACGTTACAGTGCCTTTGGCCACATAGGTCTACATAACCTACTGGCTCAATATCTCGAATGAGAGAGAGCCAGCCTGGTAGGCCAGATTAAGGTTTATATAACATTACAATGCCATAGGTTTATATAACATTACAATGCCATAGGTTTATATAACATTAAAATGCCATAGGTTTATATAACATTACAATGCCATAGGTTTATATAACATTACAATGCCATAGGTTTATATAACATTACAATGCCATAGGTTTATATAACATTACAATGCCATAGGCCATAGGTTTATATAACATTACAATGCCATAGGTTTATATAACATTACAATGCCATAGGTTTATATAACATTACAATGCCATAGGCCATAGGTTTATATAACATTACAATGCCATAGGTTTATATAACATTACAATGCCATAGGTTTATATAACATTACAATGCCATAGGTTTATATAACAATACAATGCCATAGGTTTATATAACATTAAAATGCCATAGGTTAATATTACATTATAATGCCATGGGCCAAAGATTTATATAACATTACAATGCCATAGGTTTATATGAACTCCAACATTTGATGTGCAGCTTTGTTTAGTGGTGTTGTTGGTATCACAGTATATTCTGTGTTTAGTGGTGTCGTTGGGATCGCAGTATATTCTGTGTTTAGTGGGGTTGTTGGGATCACAGTATATTCTGTGTTTAGTGGGGGTCGTTGGGATCACAGTATATTCTGTGTTTAGTGGTGTCGTTGGGATCGCAGTATATTCTGTGTTTAGTGGGGTTGTTGGGATCACAGTATATTCTGTGTTTAGTGGGGGTCGTTGGGATCACAGTATATTCTGTGTTTAGTGGTGTCGTTGGGATCGCAGTATATTCTGTGTTTAGTGGGGGGTCGTTGTGGTCTTTGGGATCGCAGTATATTCTGTGTTTAGTGGGGGTCGTTGGGGTCTTTGGGATCGCAGTATATTCTGTGTTTAGTGGGGGTCATTGGGGTCGTTGGGATCGCAGTATATTCTGTGTTTAGTGGGGGTCGTTGGGATCGCAGTATATTCTGTGTTTAGTTGGGGTCGTTGGGATCGCAGTATATTCTGTGTTTAGTGGGGGTCGTTGGTATCACAGTATATTCTGTGTTTAGTGGTGTCGTTGGGATCGCAGTATATTCTGTGTTTAGTGGGGTTGTTGGGATCACAGTATATTCTGTGTTTAGTGGGGGTCGTTGGGATCACAGTATATTCTGTGTTTAGTGGTGTCGTTGGGATCGCAGTATATTCTGTGTTTAGTGGGGGGTCGTTGTGGTCTTTGGGATCGCAGTATATTCTGTGTTTAGTGGGGGTCGTTGGGGTCTTTGGGATCGCAGTATATTCTGTGTTTAGTGGGGGTCATTGGGGTCGTTGGGATCGCAGTATATTCTGTGTTTAGTGGGGGTCATTGGGGTCGTTGGGATCGCAGTATATTCTGTGTTTAGTTGGGGTCGTTGGGATCGCAGTATATTCTGTGTTTAGTGGGGGTCGTTGGTATCACAGTATATTCTGTGTTTAGTGGGGGTCGTTGGGATCACAGTATATTCTGTGTTTAGTGGGGGTCGTTGGTATCACAATATATTCTGTGTTTAGTGGGGGTCGTTGGGATCGCAGTATATTCTGTGTTTAGTGGGGGTCGTTGGGGTCGTTGGGATCGCAGTATATTCTGTGTTTAGTGGGGGTCGTTGGGGTCGTTGGGATCACAGTATATTCTGTGTTTAGTGGGGGTTGTTGGGATCACAGTATATTCTGTGTTTAGTGGGGGTCGTTGGTATCACAGTATATTCTGTGTTTAGTGGGGGTCGTTGGGATCGCAGTATATTCTGTGTTTAGTGGGGGTCATTGGGGTCGTTGGGATCGCAGTATATTCTGTGTTTAGTGGGGGTCGTTGGGATCACAGTATATTCTGTGTTTAGTGGGGGTCGTTGGGATCGCAGTATATTCTGTGTTTAGTGGGGGTCGTTGGGATCACAGTATATTCTGTGTTTAGTGGGGGTCGTTGGGATCGCAGTATATTCTGTGTTTAGTGGGGGTCGTTGGGATCGCAGTATATTCTGTGTTTAGTGGGGGTCGTTGGGATCGCAGTATATTCTGTGTTTAGTGGGGGTCGTTGGGATCACAGTATATTCTGTGTTTAGTGGGGGTCGTTGGGATCGCAGTATATTCTGTGTTTAGTGGGGGTCGTTGGGATCACAGTATATTCTGTGTTTAGTGGGGGTCGTTGGGATCGCAGTATATTCTGTGTTTAGTGGGGGTCGTTGGGATTGCAGTATATTCTGTGTTTAGTGGGGGTCGTTGGGATCGCAGTATATTCTGTGTTTAGTGGGGGTCGTTGGGATCACAGTATATTCTGTGTTTAGTGGGGGTCCTTAGGGTTGCAGTATATTCTGTGTTTAGTGGGGGTCGTTGGGATCACAGTATATTCTGTGTTTAGTGGGGGTCGTTGGGATCGCAGTATATTCTGTGTTTAGTGGGGGTCGTTGGGATCGCAGTATATTCTGTGTTTAGTGGGGGTTGTTGGGATCGCAGTATATTCTGTGTTTAGTGGGGGTCGTTGGGATCGCAGTATATTCTGTGTTTAGTGGGGGTCGTTGGGATCGCAGTATATTCTGTGTTTTGTGGGGGTCGTTGGGATCGCAGTATATTCTGTGTTTATAGTGGGGGTCCTTGGGGTTGCAGTATATTCTGTGTTTCGTGGGGGTCGTATTCTGCAAATAAATGCACTTAGTCTCGCTTAGGATGATGGGATTTTATATTAGATATGTTGCTGAAGCTTTGATTCTGTGATGAGGACTGAAATGGAGATCATTTATTTTACCCTCCAATCGTTTTATTTTATTTTGCAAATGTCTGTTTTTTTAAATTGTAAAATGAATGTTTCTATTGAATATTACTCTCGTATAGTATAGCCCTTTACACTCATATCTGTATACAGGATGAAATGGCAGATTTGGGCACCTAAGTTGGAACGCAGTGACTGTCCAGTCACATGATAGACATGTCAGAGGCTCTGTTCTTCACAGCTCTGTGTTCTGACTGGCAGCCGTTCTGAACATGGACACCCCACTCAACAACAAGTTAGTTGCCCCCATCTCTCCAGGTAATTGGGCAACTTTCTGTCGTCTGATTGAGGTTAAAGCTGTAAATTAAGAGGTGTCTTGTGTATTTTGAAATATGAGATGTTGAGGATTATAATGAATACCGCTTTGATGTCATACAAGCAAACCAAACACCTGTTGAGTCCAAATGTGGACTTCATATTTCCATATCATAAAACTCATGTCACTTAGTGTCCATGTTTAGGATCACTGTTGTTTGATGTACAGCTACAAGATGACATGGTGAAAAAAACAGTCTTTCAGTTCAAGCCCACCTGACCCAGGTTGAGATTCATATTGGACCGTTTCTGGACTGGGTGAAACAACAACAGTCTTTGTGTGACGGTGGGGATGCAGGGTTGTGTTCCAAGACGAAACAACTACAAGTGTCCTCTAGTTCCTCACAGCTGGGAGAGGAGGAAAAACAGCTGTTAGCTGAAGACTGTTCGTTGAGTCATAAAAGTGCATTGAAATGTCTTGTGAACTGTGGAGAGGTGTGTTGCCACTTGGAGACACCCCAGGTAGTCTTCTCACTCAGACCCTTGTAATTGTTTTGTCTTGTGTTTCATCTACCCCACGTTTTCCAGTAATATTCTTATTAACATGTTACTGAATGTATCCAGAGTATTTTCAGATTTCGTGATCAACAAATGGGGTGAAAAGTACAGAAAATGTAAAAAGAGCATAAAACCAACCGTGTGATGTTTAGATTCAGTCTTGTCAGGTGAACTTTGGTCTGATGATTTTCCCATAAGCTCCACTGATTCATTTCAATTGCTACCATGGTAATAAATATGATTTTCGTATTTCTTCTGTAAGAAACATTTAAATGTTGCCCTATCTGTTTTGGCAACCCGTTACACTGGTGGGACGTAAGACTTGTTGCCATGAATTGAAATACTCCTCTGTTTTGATCAGTAGAAAACCTTTTAATTGTCAATTTCACTTTCAAGCAACAAAAAAACCACAAAGATCAAGTTTTGTTATTTTGGTTGTTTTGTGTTTTTGAGGTTTCTGTTAGTAGCTAAACCAGATTATACACGGAGTGTACACAACATTAGGAACACCTTCCTAATACTGAGCTGAAGCCCTGTTTTCCCTCAGTACAGCCTTATTCATTCTTTGAAATATGGACTCTACAAGGTGTGGAAAGCGTTCCACAGGGATGCTGGCCCATGTTGACCCCAACGCTTCCCACAGTTGTGTCAAGTTGCCTGGATGTCCTTTGGGTGGTGGACCATTCTTGATACACTTGATAAATTGTTGAGTGGGGAAAAACTCAGCAGCGGTGCAGTTCTTGACACAAACCGGTGCGCCTGGTACCTACAACCATACCCTGTTCAAAGGCACTCAAATGTTTTTAGTCTTGCCAATTCACCCTTTGAATGGCACACATACACAATCCATGTCTCAATTGTCTCAAGGCTTAAAAATCCTTCTTTAACCCCGTCTCCTCCCCTTTCATCTACACCGATTGAAGTGGATTTAACAGGTGACATCAATAAGGGATCATAGCTTTCACCTGGATTCACGTGTCATGGTAACAGCAAGTGTTCTGTACACTCAGTGTATATGGAGGTTGAAAGCAAGCCTTCGTGGTCTGGCTATCTGTCATGTTGAAGGAGTTGACTTGAACAAAGCTTTTCTGCTGATGTTGATGATATCAATCTGTTATTTTACATCTCTGCCATGCCATGTAAACCTGGAAAATAAATACCCTGTGTCCTATTCCACGTGTCTGGGGATATTTTTTTCTTTGGAAACGAGCATAATTAAATGTCTGTATTTCATAAAGACCCCACTGTGTCCCAAATGGCACCCTGTCCCTCTATAGTGCACTAGGGGGGCCCTGTTCCATCTATAGTGCACTAGGGGGGCCCTGCTCCCTCTATAGTGCACTAGGGGGGCCCTGCTCCCTCTATAGTGCACTAGGGGGACCCTGTTCCCTCTAGTGCACTAGGGGGACCCTGTTCCCTCTATAGCGTACTAGGGGGGCCCTGTTCCCTCTATAGTGCACTAGGGGGGCCCTGTTCCCTCTATAGTGCACTAGGGGGACCCTGTTCCCTCTATAGTGCACTAGGGGGACCCTGTTCCCTCTATAGCGCACTAGGGGGACCCTGTTCCCTCTATAGTGCACTATGGGGGACCCTGTTCCCTCTATAGCGTACTAGGGGGGCCCTGTTCCCTCTATAGTGCACTAGGGGGGCCCTATTCCCTATATAGTGCACTAGGGCGACCCTGTTCCCTCTATAGTGCACTAGGGGGACCCTGTTCCCTCTATAGTGCACTAGGGGGACCCTGTTCCCTCTATAGTGCACGATGGGGGACCCTGTTCCCTCTATAGCGCACTAGGGGGGCCCTGTTCCCTATATAGTGCACTAGGGGGGCCCTGTTCCCTCTATAGTGCACTAGGGGGACCCTGTTCCCTCTATAGTGCACTAGGGGGACCCTGTTCCCTCTATAGCGCACTAGGGGGGGCCCTGTTCCCTCTGTAGTGCACTAGGGGGGCCCTGTTCCCTCTATAGCGTACTAGGGGGACCCTGTTCTCTCTAGTGCACTAGGGGGCCCTGTTCCCTCTATAGCGCACTAGGGGGGCCCTGTTCCCTCTATAGCGTACTAGGGGGACCCTGTTCCCTCTATAGGCAATAGGGTGCCATTCGGGATGCAGGACTGAGACTGTTGGATCTTACACAACATGATCAGAACAAGCCATTTGAGTCGGAGTAAAACGAGGCTCCATGTTAAATCCTTCATTACTACCTGAGATCTTCACTAATGCAGTGGTTGAATGGAGCATGTTACTCCTTTACAGACCTGGCCTCTTCTCAGCAGATTGGTTGACAGATGAACACAACGCTACGGCATGTCTGTCTGTCTGCCTGTCTGTCTGTGCATGTCTATCTAACTGCATGTCTGTCTGTCTGCCTGTCTGTCTGTGCATGTCTATCTAACTGCATCTCTGTCTGTCTGCCTGTCTGTCTGTGCATGTCTATCTAACTGCATGTCTGTCTGTCTGCCTGTCTGTCTGTGCATGTCTATCTAACTGCATGTCTGTCTGTCTGCATGTCTGTCTGTGCATGTCTATCTAACTGCATGTCTGTCTGTCTGCATGTCTGTCTGTCTGCGTGTCGATCTAACTGCATGTCTGTCTGTCAGCGTGTCGATCTAACTGCATGTCTGTCTGCGTGTCGATCTAACTGCATGTCTGTCTGTCTGCATGTCGATCTAACTGCATGTGTGTATGTCTGTCTGCATGTCGATCTAACTGCATGTGTGTCTGTCTGCATGTCTCTAACTGCATGTCTGTCTGTCTGCATGTCGATCTAACTGCATGTGTGTCTGTCTGCATGTCTATCTAACTGCATGTCTGTCTGTCTGCGTGTCGATCTAACTGCATGTCTGTCTGTCTGCGTGTCGATCTAACTGCGTGTCGATCTAACTGCGTGTCTGTCTGTCTGCGTGTCGATCTAACTGCGTGTCTGTCTGTCTGCGTGTCGATCTAACTGCGTGTCTGTCTGTCTGCGTGTCGATCTAACTGCATGTGTGTATGTCTGTCTGCATGTCGATCTAACTGCATGCGTGTCTGTCTGCATGTCTATCTAACTGCATGTCTGTCTGTCTGCGTGTCGATCTAACTGCATGTCTGTCTGTCAGCGTGTCGATCTAACTGCATGTCTGTCTGCGTGTCGATCTAACTGTATGTATGTCTGTCTGCATGTCGATCTAACTGCGTGTCGATCTAACTGCGTGTCTGTCTGTCTGCGTGTCGATCTAACTGCGTGTCTGTCTGTCTGCGTGTCGATCTAACTGCGTGTCTGTCTGTCTGCGTGTCGATCTAACTGCGTGTCTGTCTGTCTGCGTGTCGATCTAACTGCGTGTCTGTCTGTCTGCTTGTCGATCTAACTGCGTGTCTGTCTGTCTGCGTGTCTATCTAACTGCGTGTCTGTCTGTCTGCGTGTCGATCTAACTGCGTGTCTGTCTGTCTGCGTGTCGATCTAACTGTCTGTCTGTCTGCATGTCTGTCTGCGTGTCGATCTAACTGCATGTCTGTCTGTCTGCGTGTCTATCTAACTGCATGTCTGTCTGCATGTCGATCTAACTGTCTGTCTGTCTGTCTGCATGTCTGTCTGCGTGTCGATCTAACTGCATGTCTGTCTGCGTGTCGATCTAACTGCATGTCTGTCTGTCTGCGTGTCGATCTAACTGCATGTCTGTCTGCATGTCGATCTAACTGTCTGTCTGTCTGTCTGCATGTCTGTCTGCGTGTCGATCGAACTGCATGTCTGTCTGTCTGCGTGTCGATCTAACTGCATGTCTGTCTGTCTGCGTGTCGATCTAACTGCATGTCTGTCTGTCTGCGTGTCGATCTAACTGCGTGTGTGTCTGTCTGCGTGTCGATCTAACTGCGTGTGTGTCTGTCTGCGTGTCGATCTAACTGCATGTGTGTCTGTCTGCATGTCGATCTAACTGCATGTGTGTCTGTCTGCGTGTCGATCTAACTGCGTGTGTGTCTGTCTGCGTGTCGATCTAACTGCATGTGTGTCTGTCTGCGTGTCGATCTAACTGCATGTGTGTCTGTCTGCATGTCGATCTAACTGCGTGTGTGTGAGTTGTGAAATCTCACCCTTCCGCCCCCGCTTCATTCAAGGCTCTTGGTTGGCAAGATGACCGGGAACTACACCAGCTCTCAGAGGAGGAGGAGGGTAGAACATCTAAGAAGAAGAGGAGGGGGGATAGAACCTCTAAGAAGAAGAGGGGGTGGGGGGGGGTAGAACCTCTAAGAAGAAGAGGAGGGGGGATAGAACCTCTCAGAATAAGAGGGGGGGTAGAACCTCTAAGAAGAAGAGGAGGGGGGATAGAACCTCTCAGAATAAGAGGGAGGGTAGAACATCTAAGAAGAAGAGGGAGGGGGGATAGAACCTCTCAGAATAAGAGGGAGGGTAGAACATCTAAGAAGAAGAGGAGGGGGGATAGAACCTCTCAGAATAAGAGGGAGGATAGAACATCTAAGAAGAAGAGGAGGGGGGATAGAACCTCTCAGAATAAGAGGGAGGATAGAACATCTAAGAAGAAGAGGAGGGGGGATAGAACCTCTCAGAATAAGAGGAGGGAGGATAGAACCTCTAAGAAGAAGAGGAGGGAGGATAGAACCTCTAAGAAGAAGAGGAGGGAGGATAGAACCTCTAAGAAGAAGAGGAGGGGGGATAGAACCTCTAGGAGGAGGAGGATAAGAAGAGGAGGGAGGATAGAACCTCTCAGAATAAGAGGAGGGAGGATAGAACCTCTAAGAAGAAGAGGAGGGAGGATAGAACCTCTCAGAATAAGAGGAGGGAGGATAGAACCTCTAAGAAGAAGAGGAGGGAGGATAGAACCTCTCAGAATAAGAGGAGGGAGGATAGAACCTCTAAGAAGAAGAGGAGGGAGGATAGAACCTCTAAGAAGAAGAGGAGGGGGGATAGAACCTCTAAGAAGAAGAGGAGGGGGGATAGAACCTCTAAGAAGAGGAGGGAGGATAGAACCTCTCAGAAGAAGAGGGAGGAGATAACCTCTATGAAGAAGAGGAGGGAGGATAGAACCTCTATGAAGAAGAGGGAGGAGATAACCTCTATGAAGAAGAGGAGGGAGGATAGAACCTCTATGAAGAAGAGGGAGGAGATAACCTCTCAGAATAAGAGGAGGGGGGATAGAACCTCTAAGAAGAAGAGGAGGGGGGATAGAACCTCTCAGAATAAAAGGGAGGAGATAACCTCTCAGAATAAGAGGAGGGGGGATAGCACCTCTCAGAATAAGAGGGAGGAGATAACCTCTCAGAATAAAAGGGAGGAGATAACCTCTCAGAATAAGAGGAGGGGGGATAGCACCTCTCAGAATAAAAGGGAGGAGATAACCTCTCAGAATAAGAGGAGGGGGATAGAACCTCTCAGAATAAGAGGGAGGAGATAACCTCTCAGAATAAGAGGAGGGGGGATAGAACCTCTCAGAATAAGAGGGGGGATAGAACCTCTCAGAATAAGAGGGAGGAGATAACCTCTCAGAATAAGAGTAGGGACGATAGCACCTCTCAGAAGAAGAGGAGGGGGATAGCAGCTCTCAGAAGAGGAGGAGGGGGGATAGCAGCTCTCAGAAGAGGAGGAGGGGGGATAGCAGCTCTCAGAAGAGGAGGAGGGGGGATAGCAGCTCTCAGAAGAAGAGGAGGGGGGATAGCAGCTCTCAGAAGAGGAGGGGGGAAGAAGGCGGAGAGGAGGGAACGGCCGGCCAGAGAGGAGAAAAGTTTCAAATCGTTGGCCTGTTAGAGGGCAGATGGTTGCCGTGGCAGCAGAGGGCAGATGGTTTCCATGGCAGCAGAGTGATTTCCTTGACTACAGACAGCTGAGTGCTCTGTGGCGATGTGAAGACTCCACTGGACGTGTGAGGTAGAGAATATACTTGTTTTAATCCAGGTGGCTCCACCTCTCATTCAGCCATAATGGTAGATCAACCAGCTATCTCAACTGTCATTTTATTTGTAAATTCTTTAAATGTTCATGTGTACAGTATTATAACAGGGATCCAATGTAGCCATGTGTACAGTATTATAACAGGGATCCAATGTAGCCATGTGTACAATAACAGGGATCCAATGTAGCCATGTGTACAATAACAGGGATCCAATGTAGCCATGTGTACAATAACAGGGATCCAATGTAGCCATGTGTACAATAACAGGGATCCAATGTAGCCATGTGTACAATAACAGGGATCCAATGTAGCCATGTGTACAGTATTATAACAGGGATCCAATGTAGCCATGTGTACAGTACAATAACAGGGATCCAATGTAGCCATGTGTACAATAACAGGGATCCAATGTAGCCATGTGTACAATAACAGGGATCCAATGTAGCCATGTGTACAATAACAGGGATTCAATGTAGCCATGTGTACAATAACAGGGATTCAATGTAGCCATGTGTACAGTATTATAACAGGGATCCAATGTAGCCATGTGTACAGTACAATAACAGGGATCCAATGTAGCCATGTGTACAATAACAGGATCCAATGTAGCCATGTGTACAGTATTATAACAGGGATCCAATGTAGCCATGTGTACAATAACAGGATCCAATGTTGCCATGTGTACAGTATTATAACAGGGATCCAAATGTAGTGACGTGTTTGTTCAGTACTTTATGGTAGTATGTGCCAGGCGCAACGGTTTGTGTCAAGAACTGCAACGCTGCTGGGTTTTTCACGCTCAACAATTTCCTGTGTGTATCAAGAATGTTCCACCACCCAAAGGACATTCAGCCAACTTGACAACTGTGGGAAGCATTGGAGTCAACATGGGCCAGCATCCCTGTGGAACGCTTTCGACACCTTGTAGAGACAACATGGACCAGCATCCCTGTGGAACGCTTTCGACACCTTGTAGAGACAACATGGACCAGCATCCCTGTGGAACGCTTTCAACACCTTGTAGAGTCAACATGGGCCAGCATCCCTGTGGAACACTTTCAACACCTTGTAGAGTCAACATGGACCAGCATCCCTGTGGAACGCTTTCGACACCTTGTAGAGTCCATTTTCCAACAAATTGAGACTATTCTGAACTAAATATTATGAAGGTGTTCTTAATGTTTTGAACACTGTTTTACAGCTAATAATGTGCCAGTTGGGAAGGAGCCTCATTGGGTCCCTCTTTACACAATCACAACATGGACAAAATAAGTGCAAGATTGTAAATCTAGAAATATATGTTCAATAAGAACAGATGACTCTAATAGGACATTAGAGGATGTGTGTGTTATAAGGAAACAACGTGGCGGTTCTGCTAGTGGGTCTGGCCACGGGTGATGATGTAGTTGTTTGTTTCTGCTAGTGGGTCTGGCCACGGGTGATGATGTAGTTGTTTGGTTCTGCTAGTGGGTCTGGCCACGGGTGATGATGTAGTTGTTTGTTTCTGCTAGTGGGTCTGGCCAGGGGTGATGTAGTTGTTTGGTTCTGCTAGTGGGTCTGGCCACGGGTGATGATGTAGTTGTTTGGTTCTGCTAGTGGGTCTGGCCACGGGTGATGATGTAGTTGTTTGGTTCTGCTAGTGGGTCTGGCCACGGGTGATGATGTAGTTGTTTGTTTCTGCTAGTGGGTCTGGCCACGGGTGATGATGTAGTTGTTTGGTTCTGCTAGTGGGTCTGGCCACGGGTGATGATGTAGTTGTTTGTTTCTGCTAGTGGGTCTGGCCAGGGGTGATGTAGTTGTTTGGTTCTGCTAGTGGGTCTGGCCACGGGTGATGATGTAGTTGTTTGGTTCTGCTAGTGGGTCTGGCCAGGGGTGATGTAGTTGTTTGGTTCTGCTAGTGGGTCTGGCCACGGGTGATGATGTAGTTGTTTGTTTCTGCTAGTGGGTCTGGCCAGGGGTGATGATGTAGTTGTTTGTTTCTGCTAGTGGGTCTGGCCACGGGTGATGATGTAGTTGTTTGGTTCTGCTAGTGGGTCTGGCCACGGGTGATGATGTAGTTGTTTGTTTCTGCTAGTGGGTCTGGCCACGGGTGATGATGTAGTTGTTTGTTTCTGCTAGTGGGTCTGGCCACGGGTGATGATGTAGTTGTTTGGTTCTGCTAGTGGGTCTGGCCAGGGGTGATGATGTAGTTGTTTGGTTCTGCTAGTGGGTCTGGCCACGGGTGATGATGTAGTTGTTTGTTTCTGCTAGTGGGTCTGGCCAGGGGTGATGTAGTTGTTTGTTTCTGCTAGTGGGTCTGGCCAGGGGTGATGATGTAGTTGTTTGTTTCTGCTAGTGGGTCTGGCCAGGGGTGATGATGTAGTTGTTTGTTTCTGCTAGTGGGTCTGGCCACGGGTGATGATGTAGTTGTTTGTTTCTGCTAGTGGATCTGGCCAGGGGTGATGATGTAGTTGTTTGTTTCTGCTAGTGGGTCTGGCCACGGGTGATGATGTAGTTGTTTGTTTCTGCTAGTGGGTCTGGCCACGGGTGATGATGTAGTTGTTTGTTTCTGCTAGTGGGTCTGGCCACGGGTGATGATGTAGTTGTTTGTTTCTGCTAGTGGGTCTGGCCAGGGGTGATGATGTAGTTGTTTGTTTCTGCTAGTGGGTCTGGCCAGGGGTGATGATGTAGTTGTTTGGTTCTGCTAGTGGGTCTGGCCAGGGGTGATGTAGTTGTTTGTTTCTGCTAGTGGGTCTGGCCACGGGTGATGATGTAGTTGTTTGTTTCTGCTAGTGGGTCTGGCCACGGGTGATGTAGTTGTTTGTTTCTGCTAGTGGGTCTGGCCACGGGTGATGTAGTTGTTTGGTTCTGCTAGTGGGTCTGGCCAGGGGTGATGTAGTTGTTTGTTTCTGCTAGTGGGTCTGGCCACGGGTGATGATGTAGTTGTTTGGTTCTGCTAGTGGGTCTGGCCAGGGGTGATGATGTAGTTGTTTGTTTCTGCTAGTGGGTCTGGCCACGGGTGATGATGTAGTTGTTTGTTTCTGCTAGTGGGTCTGGCCACGGGTGATGATGTAGTTGTTTGTTTCTGCTAGTGGGTCTGGCCACGGGTGATGATGTAGTTGTTTGTTTCTGCTAGTGGGTCTGGCCACGGGTGATGATGTAGTTGTTTGTTTCTGCTAGTGGGTCTGGCCAGGGGTGATGATGTAGTTGTTTGTTTCTGCTAGTGGGTCTGGCCAGGGGTGATGATGTAGTTGTTTGTTTCTGCTAGTGGGTCTGGCCAGGGGTGATGATGTAGTTGTTTGTTTCTGCTAGTGGGTCTGGCCAGGGGTGATGATGTAGTTGTTTGGTTCTGCTAGTGGGTCTGGCCAGGGGTGATGTAGTTGTTTGTTTCTGCTAGTGGGTCTGGCCAGGGGTGATGTAGTTGTTTGTTTCTGCTAGTGGGTCTGGCCAGGGGTGATGTAGTTGTTTGTTTCTGCTAGTGGGTCTGGCCACGGGTGGTGATGTAGTTGTTTGTTTCTGCTAGTGGGTCTGGCCACGGGTGATGATGTAGTTGTTTGTTTCTGCTAGTGGGTCTGGCCACGGGTGATGATGTAGTTGTTTGTTTCTGCTAGTGGGTCTGGCCACGGGTGATGATGTAGTTGTTTGTTTCTGCTAGTGGGTCTGGCCACGGGTGATGATGTAGTTGTTTGTTTCTGCTAGTGGGTCTGGCCACGGGTGATGATGTAGTTGTTTGGTTCTGCTAGTGGGTCTGGCCACGGGTGATGATGTAGTTGTTTGTATGATGTTGTCGTTTCTATGTTTTGTTTATGTTTATAAAATATATAATCAAGTCTTATAACAATAAAGAAACAGGGTGTAATCTGTGCCATGTCCTGAAGGGGGCGCTGTAGTGTAACTAATTATTCTAGTTTCCTTAATAACTTGACAGCCTACCATTTCATAGGCTACATGCATAACAGAAACTGTTGTTTATTATAGTCTATTAACTAACAATATTTAGGAAATAAGTCGTTGCATAATATATATTGTATCATTAAGCTACATTAAGTGAATGTTGTAAGCCTATCCTGTCCATAGGCCTACTTTCAATATGAATCTGAAGAGTACTTGGATCAACAGCTGAGACTACTGTCAACATATATACGACAAAAAGATTACGTCATGTTTAACTACGTCAGATCAATAAATAAAACGGACATTGTTGATATTTTTGGCACGTGTCTTCCTCGGGGGCGCGCATCACTAAAAGCCTGCAGACCTCCAGCTATTGGCCCTCGATCACATCTGAGACCGCACCCCGTAAAGCAATTGGTTGTTGGAAGGTTGTTCCGATTTTAATTGGTCCTGAGTCATTGGAGAGGAGGGCAATATGATTTTATTCAGACTCTTTGTAACAAATTCGAATGTAATGATTCATTTGGGAAAACAACTGTCGTCACAAAAAAACACAACTCATCCAATTGCAAGAATTGATCCTAGAATATACTGAAGAATCGTGCGTGGGGTCATTATTTCATCTCTAGTGCTAAACCTCGCCGATAACAAAACAACACGACACGGATTTGAATTCCATTCCATATATTGGACAAGCTGCAGTAGGGACGGGATAGCCTCCTGCCCAGCTGATGCCGGCGGTGACCTAGCTACATGGCAATTAACATCATCCAGAAAACCAAGCCCGCTAATTAAACTGCACAGTTTTTCATTTGGGACTTTAAACGTGTTGTTCCGACAGTGTAGGCAACCTACTGGATAGCAGGAACCAGCCTAGACAAGGCTACTCTTCATCTCTCCTTTAACTGCCCCAGTCCACTGTGTTATTTGTGCATGGATTGAATCACTTGAGGCTCAGTCGGAATCTGCAATGATTTGCTCAGACTGGAGAAAGACCTGAGCCGACCGTGTTGAAGCCTAAAAGGATGTACAGATAGGACGGAGTTTGTTTGTGTGGAACCCGGACCCGCATGCTGCTGTTCAGCCGTAGTCTTTTAGCCAGATCAGACTAGGCCAACAGTATCTCCTTCATTATTGAGTTACCTGCACAGTCGGGTATTGAGTTAGTTACCTGCACCGCTGGGCCGAATGGAAACATGAGTGTAACACAGTGAGGTGACGTCTCCGTCTTGGGGCCGTGGCAGCCCGGGCACAGACTGTGTTGTGAATGTGACATGCAGCTTCAGCGGAGTAATTATTACCTCCGCTTCCTACGTTCAAAGGGGAATAAAACATTGTTTTGTGTAAGTATCTGTGTATAATGGTTCTGCTTCAATCAATACAATGATTACGGATATTATTATTTTTTAGTTCTGGAGAGTTTAAACTTGGACATGTCCATAGGCTATAACTAGCTCTTTGGTTATAATTGGTTATAACCTAGTTATAAGTAGGCTATAATAACCACATTTAATTTATTTCGTATTCCCACTCGCTTTCAAAGGTCACATTGACTGATATCCCATTGATGTTGCTCAGCTGGAGGATAACAATAAAATGACAATAAAATCAGTCGTCTATATGATCCAATGTCAGGATCCAGTAAAATGATTATCACGGTCAATATCGGCTCACCGTCCTAACTTGCAGTGGGCTAATGACATGAGATGTAGCACAGAGCATTACTAAAACCCGACGCAGGATACAAAACACATGACATCATCAGGCTAGCTCGACGCTTCTTCCCTCCTATAGGTTCATTGATGTTTTCCCCGCTGTTGCCATCATCATAACAAAACCGGACTTTTTTTTGTTATTATTGCAAGTTATTCCATGAATTCGATGACACACTGCCTATAGATGCTTTCCCGCCTGTAGACTAATATTGCATTAACAGTCATGAATAGTTCGTGGTCTGTTCTATCGGATGCAGTGACGAGAGAGCGTCATGAACAATGTCTAGGCAGACACGTCTAGAGGGAATTGGGTCGTAGCCTAATATCTAAATGTTTTTTATTTTAATCCGGGCAATGTAATGTGAGATAATGAGATTTGTGCGCATAGAGAAGGGCTGGTTTTAGACATCCCATACTGACTCAGTTATTATTTCCAGTATAAGATATATCCCAGGCTGACAGATGTTCCAAGGTGACGCATAGCCAGTGAGAGCTGCGGACAGGATTTGTTTTAAAGATTGGAATCCGAAAGCAATCGATTAAATCATTGACTGCCACTTGTAGGCTATGCTGTCAGTGGATTTTAAAAATGTATTTCTCAATAAAAATCAGATGTATTTATAAAGCCCTTTTTTACATCAGCAGAAGTCACAAAGTGCTTATACAGAAACCCAGCCTAAAACCCCCAAAACAGTAAGCAATGCAGAACTAGAAGCATTGTGGCTGGGAAACACTCCATAGAAAGGCAGGAACCTAGGAAGAAACTAGAGAGGAGCCAGGCTCTGAGGGGTAGCCAGTCCTCTTCTGGCTGTGCTGGGTGGACATTATAAGAGTACATTGTCATTAAGGCCAGATCGTTCTTCAAGGTGTTTATAGATGACAAGCAGGGTCAAATAATAATCAAGGTGGTTGCATTGGGTGCAACAGGTCAGCAGTAATATGGATGCATTGACCCCTCCCCTCATACTATTAGCTGAAGATCTCATTTAGAAATTGATTTGGTCAGAAATGCTATCATGAAATATCAACCTTGTGCCTGTGTTTGTTCACATATAGAAGACAGAACAAATAAGCCCATATTAATATTTTATAAGAAGGAATTAAATTGTATTTCCCCTAACCAGTTGGTCTAAGGGACCTACAGAATATAAACAAACCTATGTTCTTTTTTAGGCAACATATTATATTCTATAAACAGCCTCACCTGCACGTATAATAAGGCATGTAACCTTGTGTGGATCATGTCGTGATCAGTATGATAATATCTCCCTGTATTTATTTACACATCCGGGTGTTTCTCCACCTCAGCCGCAGCCTCCCCTTATTGGTCGCTGTAGCTGTCTGTCATAATCTGGGTATGTCCCAGCAGTGACGTTAGACGAGGCTACCACGAACACAAAGACAACAACAAAGACGGACGGAGGAAAAGGAAAGCTTTTAGTGATCGCTGCTGCTGGATACCTGACAACATCACTCCTTGACCATTACACAAGCACACTAGAAAGAGGACAACCGTTTCATGATATGAAAAACATTACCATCAAGCACACAAGTCAATATATGTCAAGATTCGCTCTGAGCAGATTCGTTTCAGGTGGTGAGTGTGATACATTGTTACAGACAGTATTGATGATGGGTTACATTGTTAAAGTTGATTTTGACGTGTGGAGTTGTTTTTCTTTGTTACGCTAGTAGTTATTATTGTTTTAGATTTGACAGCCAGAACAAAACATTGTCGTTGACCATAAAGACAAGTACATACTTCATGCATTTGGTTGTATTAACACATTAATAACATAAAAACAAACTAGACGTTGTTGAAATGAGAATGCCTTTTTGGTATTATTGCTGTCTTTGGGGATCGCAAAACGTGTCTCCTGTTGCTGCATCCAATGTTTTGCTCATTGGTTTGTTTGTTTTGTTGATTTGGGAGAGAAACCATAGCTGTCCTTTGTTTGGTGTTCTTCTCCATTCTTCTTCCTGTATTGGTTACCTAGACCGTACCTCGGTGGTCATGAAGCACGCTGCCTTCCTTTGTTATAAACAACAGCTCCTGCGCTCTGCTCTGTTCCGCTGTGCGCTTATTTTTCTTTTGTTAGATTTTCACACTGCTGCTTCGAGGTTTCGTGTCATAACTCTTCAATCACATATCCCTCCCTATATGTAACTCGAATGACAGTAGTGCAAGTTCATTTAGCTGACGTCAAAAGTTAAATTGCTGTGGATTTATTTTTCATAGTGTTTAATATAGCTTTTCCTATTTGTGGGTATTTGGATGCCTGGACACGTGATAGATATCCATGCTGGTTTGGTTGGCTAGCTGTGAGACCGCCAGGCTCGAAGCTCCCGTGGTCTTTCTGAGGGAGCGAGGCGTCATGGAGCCAGACAAGGAATCCAAATACATTAATCTCACCAGCCAGACTAACCTGGACTCAGGGGTAGACGTTACATATTAAACGTAGATCCAGGGCAGGCAAATTAGTATGATATTAATTGTGGATGTCCATCATCCATTTTCATATGATATGTTACGAATTAGAATTACTATGGCATGTCACTAATTTCAATTCGTACAATATGTTACACATTTGCTAAACATATGTTAGGAATTCCTATTTGTTGTGGCTGACGTTAGCTAGGTGTCTAATGGTAATTTTTTGCTAGATGGCAAGTATGAGCTAGGCTAGCGGTCAATGTTAAAGCGTTATGTTAGGGTTAGCTAACATGCTATGTAGCTAAAAAAAAGTAGTAAGAAGTTGCTAATTATCTAAAATGCTAAAGTTGTCCGTGATGAGTTTCGAACAGACAACCATTGGTTTGCTAGGCATAAGTAATCTTAAGTAATCTTCTACCTTATGTAACCATACCAAACGTAACATATACCAATATAAGTGTCCTGGCTTTACGTTTTATATGTTACGTCTAGTTTATGAGACCAGGCTGGCTAATCAGCCGCATACACTATGAGTGTTTCTCAATGTGCATACTTCCGTGCTCCACACTCTCATGCGCCGATGATTCTCCGACCACGTTCTCTTGAGTACGTTATTTTGAGGACGAGAGTGTGAAGCATGCATAAAACAATACATTTGAGGAGCACTCGCACTGTATTATCAAAGATTTTTCAACTGAACCAAGATAGACCACAGCCCGTCCTTTCAAATGAGCAAATGAGTCATAGTGGGTAGAGCCAAGCACGAGCTAGCGAGATCCTATTGGCGCTTTCTAGCATTTATTTGCATATATCCATATCCATATCCACTACTCTGTGAAGTGCACGTGTGCAATAATTAAATTCACCTTTGCACTTCTAAAACAACATTTTTTTTCAACTTTGGAAAAGGGTAAAGTCTACAGAACATAGTCCACTCTGTTCGTAAGAGATTGTAGTTTTGGGAACAGCAAACTGTTTTGAGATCAAATGTTTCATCAATGAGAAATTGTGCAGAATGTCGGTCAAAATCATCCATCTTGTTCCATCTTCTCCCACTGCCAACCACTGGGCTTCGTAGTAAATGGAAACGCCAAGCGGATGCTTCACAACTATACCTCTGGTGAAATATGTCACATTGTTCTGTGGCTCCTGGTGTTGAGATTACCTCAGCTTCACCTCCCCATTCACTGAACCTTCCTCTAAGATATACACAAAGCAAACATTTTACTTCATAATTATCATCTGGATATGTGAATCGTAATAATCTAGCTAGCCAGCTAGTTAAACAGGCAAAAATTACCTAGAACTAATGTTATGCAAGGTAGCTACCAATTCTTCGTGGCTAGCTAGCAACATAGCCAGTTAGCCCTATTGACTTACTATGGATTTACCCATTAACTGAACCTTCTTCCAGCCAGGACAATGGCAATAGAGACTAAGCAAGATATACACTAAGCAACAGTTTTACTTCATAACTATCAGCTAGCTATATGTGAATCATAATAACGTAGCTAACCAGATCGTTCAACAGGCAAAAATTACCTAAAACAAAATGTTATGCAAGAGAGATGTCAATTCTGGTGTGTTTAGTTAGCTAGCAATTCTTTGTCGCTATCTGGCTAGCTAACAGTACTAGTAGTTAACCAGTTAGCCCTATTGACTTAATATGGGCTTACAATCTACATTACATAACATGCCAAAATTAACATTATCAAGATAAAATGTTGTAGTTAGTCAACATATGAGATGTTGAATAGGCAACATTTCATTCCAAAGTCAGAGTGTATTTTCTCTCACTTCATCTCAAATAATGGCAGCCATTTTAATTGGAAGACATTTTGCGTAATTTTTTGTGCATACTTTCTGTTGAAGCTCTAATCGATGCATGCTTCATGTACAAATGTACATACGGAGTACGCATTCGATAAGTGCCCTCCGTGCTCCGTTTCTCATACATTGATTTGGACCCATTTGGTGCTCAGAGCATATATATGCATTTTGAGAAACAGCCTGTATATACCAAAGTGTGTGGACACCCCTTCAAATTGGTGAATTCGGGCTATTTCAGCCACACCTGTTGCTGACAGGTGTATAAAATGGAGCACACAGCCATGCAATCTCCATAGACAAACATTGTCAGTAGAATGGGCCTTACTGAAGAGCTCAGTGACTTTCAACGTGGCACCGTCATAGGATGTCGCCTCTCAAACAAGTCAGTTTGCCAAATGTCTGTCCTGCTAGAGCTGCCCCCGGTCAACTGTAAGTGAGGTTATTGTGAAGTGGAAACGTCTAGGATCAACAACGGCTCAGCCGCAAAGTGGTAGACCACACTAGCTCACAGAACTGGACCGCCAAGTGCTGAAGCTCGTAGCGCGAAAAAATTATTTGTCCTCATTCTCAACACTCACTGCCGAGTTCCAAACTGCCTCTGGAAGCAACGTCATCACAAGCTGTTCGTCTGGAGCTTCATGAAATGGGTTTCCATGGCCAGTTTCCAATCCTAAGATCTCCATGCGCAATGCCAAGCGTCGGCTGGAGTGGTGTAAAGCTTGCTGCCATTGGACTCTGAAGCAGTGGAAACACTTTCTCTGGAGTGATGAATCACTCTTCACCGTCTGGCAGTCCGATGGACTTATCAGGGTTTGTCAGGAGAACGCTACCTGCCCCAATTCATAGTGCCAACTGTAAAGTTTGGTGGAGGAGGAATAATGGTCTGGGGCTGTATTTCATGGTTCAGGCGAGGGCCCCCTTGCCATGATGACAGATGTGCACTAAGCACAACTTGTGGTGGTGGGGGAGGGGTTAACATCTCATTCCAAAAAAACACTGTCCAGCCAAGACAAGAAGACTGGTCTCACCACCAGTGACTCGTCAGTGTAACATGTGATCGTACTTAGTAAATCTCTTCAGTTGTGTTTTTAAAGAAGGGACAGTCCAGCCAGCGGTCCCAGTTGATTGGTGTTTAGTCTGATGATAGGCTGATAGCATGTCAATATCAGACTGGGTATTTGTGTAAAACAATGACAGAAATAGTATAAAATACAATATATGTAAGTACCTAAGTACCGGACGATAGGAAGCACATTAGATGTGCAGGACGACAGGAAGCACATTAGATGTGCAGGACGATAGGAAGCACATTAGGTGAAATCCCCCATTTAAACAGTAGCAGGGTCCCCCCCAGGGTGCAATTCCCCCATTAAAACAGTAGCAGGGTCCCCATTAAAGGGTGGAATTCCCCATTAAAACAGTAGCAGGGTCCCCCCAGGGTGAAATTCCCCCATTTAAACAGTAGCAGGGTCCCCCCCAGGTTGAAATTCTCCATTAAAACAGTAGCAGGGTCCCCCCCAGGGTGAAATTCCCCCATTGAAACAGTAGCAGGGTCCCCCCCCCGACATCTGTGTCGTGGTTTTCGGACATGAGATGACTTTCTCTCTTACATACACACACATACAACGTCATTTTGGCAGTGCTCTGGTAATGTGCTGGTATTTTTAAAGGTGTTTACAAGCTGATTGTTCAATTAACACAGTGGGGAGGGTTGTGAACGGGAGAGGCTGCTACATGGACACGCATGGTGCCCAAACTGATGACATACGTCGCACAGCTGGAGCGGAAATGAATAGACTGTCCTCCCGATGAGTCCTTCTCAGATAGTTTATGCAACAACATTAGCATGGTGCTATTTAAAACTATTCAAATAAAGTTAGGATAAATAACTTTTAGTATTTGGTCACCATCTAGAATCTGGATGTCACCTTGACATGCCAGCTCACGTAACGACAAGCCGGTGTGAAGGACCAGTACAACGGTCCTGTTTAGAGGTGCCTCCCACCGGGCGGCTACAACGGTCCTGTTTAGAGGTGCCCCCCACCGGGAGGCTACAACGGTCCTGTTTAGAGGTGCCTCCCACCGGGCGGCTACAACGGTCCTGTTTAGAGGTGCCTCCCACCGGGAGGCTACAACGGTCCTGTTTAGAGGTGCTTCCCACCGGCGGCTACAACGGTCCTGTTTAGAGGTGCCTCCCACCGGGAGGCTACAACGGTCCTGTTTAGAGGTGCCTCCCACCGGGAGGCTACAACGGTCCTGTTTAGAGGTGTTTCCCACCGGGCGGCAACAACGGTCCTGTTTAGAGGTGCCTCCCACCGGGAGGCTACAACGGTCCTGTTTAGAGGGCGGCTACAACGGTCCTGTTTAGAGGTGCCTCTCACCGGGCGGCTACAACGGTCCTGTTTAGAGGTGTTTCCCACCGGGCGGCTACAACGGTCCTGTTTAGAGGTGCCTCCCACCGGGCGGCTACAACGGTCCTGTTTAGAGGTACTTCCCACCGGGAGGCTACAACGGTCCTGTTTAGAGGTGTTTCCCACCGGGCGGCAACAACGGTCCTGTTTAGAGGTGCCTCCCACTGGGCGGCTACAACGGTCCTGTTTAGAGGTGCCTCCCACCGGGCGGCTACAACGGTCCTGTTTAGAGGTGCCTCCCACCGGGCGGCTACAACGGTCCTGTTTAGAGGTGCCTCCCACCGGGAGGCTACAACAGTCCTGTTTAGAGGTGCCTCCCACCGGGCGGCTACAACGGTCCTGTTTAGAGGTGCCTCCCACCGGGAGGCTACAACAGTCCTGTTTAGAGGTGCCTCCCACCGGGAGGCTACAACGGTCCTGTTTAGAGGTACTTCCCACCGGGCGGCTACAACGGTCCTGTTTAGAGGTGCCTCCCACCGGGAGGCTACAACGGTCCTGTTTAGAGGTGCCTCCCACCGGGCGGCTGTATCATGTCGCTGGCAGTAGCTAACATAGCAAATTTATTCCATTCCACTGATTTATATTATATTCCAGTAGGAAAGCAGCCGACATGAGAGAAACCTTGTAATATTGGTAGTAACCATCTGGATGTCACCGTGATGCAGTAACACTACTCAATGAGGAGAGTTGGCGCTGCCACCCGGCAACACAACAACAACACAGGGTTTCCTTCGCACCCGAGTCCCGATTTCCGATGCTGTCCTGCAGTAACTTGGAAGGAAGTAACTAGACAGTGTAGTTTATATCAGGCCAGTAAGGAGAGGGAAGTAGTTGGATAGCGTAGCTCATATCAGGTCTCAATTTCGTGAGACAAGTTTGAAATTCTCGCTGAATTTTTTTAGTCACACGCATAAACTAGCTAGCTGGGGAGGATTCATCCGGAGGACTGACTGAACCCAATCAGCCTCCACTCAACTCTTGCTGCGCGACATACAATACCAGTCAAAAGTTTGGACATACCTACTCATTCCAGGGTTTTTATTCATTTGTACTATTTTCTACATTGTATAATAATAGTGAAGACATCAAAACTATGAAATAACATGAAATCATGTAGTAACCAAAAGTGTTAAACAAATCAAAATATATTTCATATTTGAGATTCTTCAAAGTAGCCACCCTTTGCCTTGATGACAGCTTTGCACACTCTTGGCATTCTCTCAACCAGCTTAATGTAGTCACCTGGAATGCATTTCAATTAACAGGTGTGCCTTGTTAAAAGTTCATTTGTGGGATTTCTTTCCTTCTTAATGCGTTTGAGCCAATCAGTTGTGTTGTGACAAGGTAGGGGAGGTATACAACCGCTGTGTCTTTATGAGACTCCGCATGTGATCTCCGCATATGTGGTTCCCACCGTGAAGCATGGAGGAGGAGGTGTGATGGTGCTTTGCTGGTGACACTGTCAGTGATTTATTTAGAATTCAAGGCACACTTACCCAGCATGGCTACCACAGCATTCTGCAGCGATACACCATCCCATCTGGTTTGGACTTAGTGGGACTATCATTTGTTTTTCAACAGGACAATGACCTAACATACCTCCAGGCTGTGTAAGGGCTATTTGACCAAGAAGGAGAGTGATCAGATGACCTGGCCTCCACAATCACCTGACCTCAAACCAAATGAGGTGGTTTGAGATAAGTTGGACCGCAGAGTGAAGGAAAAGCAGAAAATAAGTGCTTAGCATTATGTAGGAACTCCTTCAAGGCTGTTGGAAAATAATTCCAGGTGAAGCTGGTTGAGAGAATGCCAAGAGTGTGCAAAGGGTGGCTACTTTGAAGAATCTCAAATGTAAAATATATTTTGTTATGTTTAACACTTTTTTGGTTACTACTATGATTCCATATATGTTATTTCATAGTTTTGATGTCTTCACTATTATTCTACAATGTAGAAAATAGTCAAAATAAAGAAAAACCCTTGAATGAGTAGGTGTCCAAACTTTTCATTTGTACTGTTTGTTTTCAATTTTAGGCCCCAGGTGTGTCTGTGTGTCATATGTGTATGTGTGACAGTATGTGTGTGTGTGTGTGAGAGTGTGTGTGTGTGTGAGAGTATGTGTGTGTGTGTGTGTGGGTGTGTGAGAGTATGTGTGTGTGTGTGTGTATTGTGTGTGTGTGTGTGTGTGTGTGTGTGTGTGTGTGTGTGTGTGTGTGTGTGTGTGTGTGTGTGTGTGTGTGTGTGTGTGTGTGTGTGTGTGTGTGAGAGTATGTGTGTGTGTGTGTGTGTGTGTGTGTGTGTGTATGTGTGAGAGTATGTGTGTGTGTGTGTGTGTGTGTATGTGTGAGAGTATGTGTGTGTGTGTGTGTGTGTGTGTGTGTGTGTGTGTGTGTATGTGTGAGAGTATGTGTGTGTGTGTGTGTGTGTGTGTGTGTGTGTGTGTGTGTGTGTGTGTGTGTGTGTGTGTGTGTGTGTGTGTGTGTGTGTGTGTGTGTGTGTGTGTGTGTGTGTGTGTGTGTGTGTGTGTGTGTGTGTGTGTGTGTGTGTGTGTGTGTGTGTGTGTGTGTGTGTGTGTGTGTGTGTGTGTGTGTGTGTGTGTGTGTATACTATGCCTGCACGATATATTGCGTTGTTCGTAACGTGTTTTGTACATAATGTTGCTGCTACCGTCTCTTATGACTGAAAAAAAGCTTCTGGACATCAGTACTGCGATTGCTCACCTCAAACTGGACAAAAGAGTTCTTCAATGGAGTTGGACGGGAGGGATATACTACTACAGACACCCGACCAGGCCCATATCCCTGTTATTCGCTGGAGAAGGAAACGGAGATTCCGCGGAAAGAGATCAGGGTGCCTTGTGAGGATCAGGCGAAGAGTGGCTAATCTGCCCTTGCCTTCCGAACTTCTAGCTAACGTTCAATCGCTGGAAAATAAATGGGATGAACGGAAAGCACACATATCCTACCAACAGGACATTAAAAACTGTAATATCTTATGTTTCACCGAATCGTGGCTGAACGACGACATTAAAAAACATACTGCTGGCGGGTTATACACTCTATCAGCAGGACAGAACAGCAGCCTCTGGTAAGACACAGGGCGGGGGCCTATGCATATATGTAAACAACAGCTGGTGCACGATATCTAAGGAAGTCTCAAGGTTTTGTTCGCCTGAGGTAGAGTATCTCATGATAAGCTGTAGACCACACTGTCTACCCAGTGAGTTTTCGTCTGTAGTTTTCGTAGCTGTCTAAATACTACCACAGACCGATGCTGGCACTAAAACCGCACTCAATGAGCTGTTTAAGGCCATAGGCAAACAGGAAAACGCTCATCCAGAGGCGGCGCTCCTAGTGGCCGGGAACTTTAATGCAGGGAAACTTAAATCAGTTTTACATCATTTCTATCAACATGTTAAATGTGTAACCAGAGGGAAAACATTTCTAGACCACCTTTACTCCACACACAGAGACGCGTACAAAGCTCTCCCTCACCCTCCATTTGGCAAATCTGACCATAACTCCATCCTCCTGATTCCTGCTTACAACCTCAAATTAAAGCAGGAAGCACCAGTGACTCAGTCAATAAAAAAGTGGTCAGATGAAGCAGATGCTGAGCTACAGGACTGTTTTGTTATCACAGACTGGAATATGTTCCGGGATTCTTCCTATGGCATTGAGGAGTCACTGGCTCAATCAATAAGTGCATCGAGGACGTCGTCCCCACAGTGACTGATCAGTTGAAGTTGGAAGTTTACATACACCTTAGCCAAATACATTTAAACTCAGTTTTTCACAATTCCTGACATTTAAGCCTAGTAAAAATTCCCTGTTTTAGGTCAGTTAGGATCACCACTTTATTTTAAGAATGTGAAATGTCAGAATAATAGTAGAGAGAATGATTTATTTCAGCTTTTATTTCTTTCATCACATTCCCAGTGGGTCAGAAGTTTACATACACTCAATTAGTATTTGGTAGCATTGCCTTTTAAATTGTTTAACTTGGATCAAATGTTTCAGGTAGCCTTCCACAAGCTTCCCATAATAAGTTGGGTGAATTTTGTCCCATTCCTCCTGACAGAGCTGATGTAACTGAGTCAGGCCTACTTGCTCGCACATGCTTTTTCAGTTCTGCCCACAAATTTCTATGGGGTTGATGTCAGGTCTTTGTGATGGCCACTCCAATACCTTGACTTTGTTGTCCTTAAGCCATTTTGCCACAACTTTGAAAGTATGCTTGGGGTCATTGTCCATTTGGAAGACCCATTTGCGACCAAGCTTTAACTTCCTGACTGAAGTCTTGAGAAATTGCTTCAACATATTCTCCTCTCTCCCTCCCCTCTCCTATTCTCCTCTCTCCCTCTCCTATTCTCCTCTCTCCGACCCCTCTCCTATTCTCCTCTCTCCTATTCTCCTCTCATATTCTCCTCTCTCCCTCTCCTCTCCTATTCTCCTCTCTCCCACCCCTCTCCTATTCTCCTCTCTCCTATTCTCCTCTCATATTCTCCTATCTCCCTCCTCTCTCCTATTCTCCTCTCTCCCTCCCCTCTCCTATTCTCCTCTCTCCTATTCTCCTCTCTCCCTCCCCTCTCCTATTCTCCTCTCTCCTATTCTCCTCTCTCCCTCCCCTCTCCTATTCTCCTCTCTCCTATTCTCCTCTCTCCCTCCCCTCTCCTATTCTCTTCTCTCCTATTCTCCTCTCTCCCTCTCCCTCTCCTATTCTCCTCTCATATTCTCCTCTCTCGCCTTCTCATCTCTCCTCTCTCCCCCTCTCCTCCTTCCCTCTCTCCTCTTGTCCCCTCTCCTAACTCTCTGTCTTAATATTCTTCCTGTCTTCCTCTCCAGGTGTAGTTTCCTCGTGGTTGCTGTGTGGAGCCTGCCGCCACACACCCACTCCTCAACAACGACGGCTTTTGCTTGCATCTTCCAGTGCTTCTTCTGTCAGCAAGTTCAGCAGAGCTGCTGCTCGTCCGCCGCTAGCCCGGACGCCGCAGCCCCCGGCACATCAGCCAATCACAGCCCAGAGCCCCGCCCATGTGACATGGTGAAGATGACCAAGTCGAAGACGTTTCAGGCCTACCTGCCCTCGTGTCATCGCACCTACAGCTGTATACACTGTCGGGCACACCTGGCTAACCACGACGAACTAATCTCTAAGGTAGGGTGGCTTTGAGCGCACACACACACACACACACACACACACACACACACACACCCACACAATGCAAAGGAATCCAGTGCATTTTCACACACGTTACAAAAAAATATAAACTTCATTTTGTTGACTAGATCAGAATCAATCAAGTTGTTTACCAGGGAGCAAATCCAGAGCTCTGCTAGCTAGTTACCACTCCAGACACCTAAGCTGATTACCCAGCGAGCCAAAGGTAATCAGCCTCTGAACTCCACCCAGGTTGTCAACATCTATTAGCCTCCTTTATGGATGAGCTCTGCAGACTACCTACTGTACCTGCAGGGTACCAAGCTGCAGGCTACCTACTGTACCTGCAGGCCACCAAGCTGCAGACTACCTACTGTACCTGCAGGCTACCAAGCTGCAGGCTACCTACTGTACCTGCAGGCTACCAAGCTGCAGGCTACCTACTGTACCTGCAGGGTACCAAGCTGCAGGCTACCTACTGTACCTGCAGGCCACCAAGCTGCAGACTACCTACTGTACCTGCAGGCTACCAAGCTGCAGGCTACCTACTGTACCTGCAGGCTACCAAGCTGCAGGCTACCTACTGTACCTGCAGACTACCAAGATGTGACTCTTGGCATTCAGGCAAAATAGTTCAATCATGGTTTCATCAGACCAGAGAATCTTGTTTCTCATAGTCTGAGAATCCTTTCCTTTTGGCAAACTCCTAGCAGGCTGTCATGTGCCTTTTACTGAGGAGTGGCTTCCGTCTGGCACTCTACCATAAAGGCCTGATTGGTGTAGTGCTGCAAAGATGGTTGTTCTTCTGGAAGGTTCTCCCATTTTCACAGAGGAACTATGGAGCTCTCTCAGAGTGACCATCGGGTTCTTGGTCACCTCCCTGACCAAGGCCCTTCTCCCCCGATTGCTCAGTTTGGCCAGACGGCCAGCTCTAGGAAGAGTCTTGGTGGTTTCAAACTTCTTCCATTTAAGAATGATGGAGGCCACTGTGTTCTTGGGGACCTTCAATGCTGCAGAAATGTTTTGGTACCTTTCCCCAGATCTGTGCCTCAACACAATCCTGTCTCAGAGCTCTACAGACAATTCCTTCAACCCCGTGGCTTGGTTTTTGCTCTGACATTCACTGTCAACTGTGGGATCTTATATAGACAGGTGTGTGCCTTTCCAAATCATGTTCAATCAATTGAATTTACCACAAGTGGACTCCAATCAAGTTGTAGAAACATCTCAAGGATGATCAATGGAAACAGGATGCACCTGAGTTCAATTTCGAATCTCACAGCAAAGGGTCTGAATACTTATGTAAAAAAGGTATTTCTGTTTTTTATTTTTAATACTTTTGCTAAAAATTATAACCTGTTTTCACTTTGTCATTATGGGGTATTGTGATGTCATTATGGGGTATTGTGATGTCATTATGGGGTACTGTAGATTGATGAGGAAAAACATGTATTTAATCCATTTTAGAATAAGGCTGTAACGTTAGAAAATGTGGAAAAAGTCAAGGTGTCTGAATACTTTCCAAATGAACTTTACCTGCAGACTACCTACCTGCAGACTACCTACATGCACAACCCCTGTTTGTTTAGTATGTTTGTGGGTCTGTGTGTGTATATGTGTGTATATATATATATATATATATATATATATATATATATATATATATATACAGTGGGGAGAACAAGTATTTGATACACTGCCGATTTTGCAGGTTTTCCTACTTACAAAGCATGTAGAGGTCTGTAATTTTTATCATAGGTACACTTCAACTGTGAAAGACGGAATCTAAAACAAAAATCAAGAAAATCACATTGTATGATGTTTAAGTCATTATTAATTTGCATTTTATTGCATGACATAAGTATTTGATACATCAGAAAAGCAGAACTTCATATTTGTTACAGAAACCTTTGTTTGCAATTACAGAGATCATACGTTTCCTGTAGTTCTTGACCAGGTTTGCACACACTGCAGCAGGGATTTTGGCCCACTCCTCCATACAGACCTTCTCCAGATCCTTCAGGTTTCGGGGCTGTCACTGGGCAATACGGACTTTCAGCTCCCTCCAAAGATGTTCTATTGGGTTCAGGTCTGGAGACTGGCTAGGCCTCTCCAGGAACTTGAGATGCTTCTTACGGAGCCACTCCTTAGTTGCCCTGGTTGTGTGTTTCAGGTCGTTGTCATACTGGAAGACCCAGCCACGACCCATCTTCACTGCTCTTATTGAAGGAAGGAGGTTGTTGGCCAAGATCTCGCGATACATGGCCCCATCCATCCTCCCCTCAATACGGTGCAGTCGTCCTGCCCCCTTTGCAGAAAAGCATCCCCAAAGAATGATGTTTCCACCTCCATGCTTCACGGTTGGGATGGTGTTCTTGGGGTTGTACTCATCCTTCTTCCTCCAAACATGGCGAGTGGAGTTTAGACCAAAAAGCTCTATTTTTGTCTCATCAGACCACATGACCTTCTCCCATTCCTCTGGATCATCCAGATGGTCATTGGCAAACTTCAGACGGGCCTGGACATGCGCTGGCTTGAGCAGGGGGACCTTGCGAGCGCTGCAGGATTTTAACCCATGACTGCGTAGTGTGTTACTAATGGTTTTCTTTGAGACTGTGGTCCCAGCTCTCTTCAGGTCATTGACCAGGTCCTGCCGTGTAGTTCTGGGCTGAACCCTCACCTTCCTCCTTATCTTGAGATCTTTGTACTAGTCCAGTTAGAATCAAAGGAGGAGGTCAGTCCTGTTAGAATCAGAGCAGGTGGTCAGTCCTGTTAGGGGTTAGAATCAGAGCAGGTGGTCAGTCCTGTTAGGGGTTAGAATCAGAGCAGGTGGTCAGTCCTGTTAGAATCAGAGCAGGTGGTCAGTCCTGTTAGAATCAGAGCAGGTGGTCAGTCCTGTTAGAATCAGAGCAGGTGGTCAGTCCTGTTAGAATCAGAGCAGGTGGTCAGTCCATTTAAAATGTTCAGCAGTCTGACAGGATTGTAGATGGAAACTCTGAACCTGTTGGTATGGGGTCCTTGATGATGCTTCGGGTCTTACCCAGGCACCGTTTCCAATAGATATCCTAAGCACCCATGAGTGAATGTTGTAGAGTAAGTCTCATAAGCTCTAAGCTGGTGTCTGGGTCTATGTTGGTCTTTGAGAGTTTTGGAGTCAGGGACCATGTGTTCAATTTCAATTCAAAGGTCTTTATTGGCATTGGAAACATATGTTAACATTGCCAAAGCAAGTGAAATAGATAATAACAAAAGTGAAATAAACAATAAAAACAGTAAACATTACACTCACAAAAGTTCCAAAAGAATAAAGACATTTAAAATGTCATATTATGTATATACAGTGGGGCAAAAAAGTATTGAGTCAGCCACCAATTGTGCAAG